>NC_060187.1:21474957-21525117 GCF_021184085.1 Oncorhynchus gorbuscha | reverse complement strand
GGTGCACTTCACAATATAGATAGATTCATGAGGGAGGAAAATTATGTGGATATATTGAAGCAACATCTCAAGACATCAGTCAGGAAGTTAAAGCTTGGTCTCAAATGGTCTTCCAAATGGACAATAACCCCAAGCATACTTCCAAAGTTGTGGCCATCACAAAGCTCTGACCTCAATCCTATAGAATATTTATGGGCAGAACTGAAAAAGCGTGTGCGAGCAAGAAGGCAACTTATTGTGGGATGCTTGTGGAAGGCTACCCAAAATGTTTGACCCAAGTTAAACAATTTAAAGGCAATGCTAGCAAATATTAATTGAGTGTATGTAAACTTCTGACCCACTGGGAATGTGTATTTCACATTCTTAAAATAAAGTGGTGATCCTAATTTACTTAAGACAGGGAATTTTTACTCTGATTAAATGTCAGGAATGATGAAAAACTGAGTTTAAAGATTTTGGGGTGTATGTAAACTTCCGACTTCACCTGTCAATGAGTTAATTCAGCCGCATACAAACATGGTCTCTTTCTTGATTAAGGCAGCTCCAAAATGCAGGTGTTTCAGCCTTGCTCAGTTCAGTGTGCTGTGTGGCTATATTGACGAAAAGCAGATTCCATATGGGATCAAATAGTGGGCTTTTGCACAGATGGGGCTCCATCTATGGCAGGACAAGCCTCTGCAATCTAGTTATGAATGTGTCTCACTCTGCAATTTTCATTGTATGATACATTAAGACTGTCAGCATTTCATTACAGTATGATTTGGCCAATTTTGTATATTTGCCCTACATTTTTATTTAAAAATATATTTCTTACAAATACATTTAAATGCATGTTATAATATATTTGAGTAAACATTTCCAAATACATAAAAAAAATATATCGACCAAATTTATCGATTAATACATATGAAAATATATTTTTTAATGTTTTTCAGAATGTATTTTGAAATACATGAAATACTTTTCCTGATATATTTAGCATATATTGTGATATACAGTGCCTTTGGACCCCTTGTCTTTTTCCACATTTTGTTACATTACAGCCTTATTCTAAAATATATTAAATGTTTTTTTTCCTAATCACACAATACCCCATAATGACAAAGCAAAAACAATATTTTTTTTTGCAAATGTATTAAAAATAAAAAACAGAAATATCATATTTACATAAGTATGCAGACCCTTTACTCAGTACTTTGTTGAAGCACCTTTGGCAGCGATTACAGCATCGAGTCTTCTTGGGAATGACGTTACAACTTGGCACACCAGTATTTTGGGAACTTCTCCCATTCTTCTCTGCAAATCCTCTAAAGCTCTGTCAGGTTGGATGGGGAGTGTTGCTGCTCAGCTATTTTCAGGTCTCTCCAGAGAGATGATCGAACAGGTTCTAGTCCGCACTCTAGCTGGGCCACTCAATGACATTCAGAGACTTGTCCCAAAGCTACTCCTGCGTTGTCTTGGCTGTGTGCTTAGGATCGTTGTCCGGTTGGAAGGTGAACCTTCACCCAGTCTTTGGAATGCTTTGGAGCAGTTTTTCATCAAGGATCTCTCTGTACTTTGCTCCGTTCCTCTTTGCCTCAATCCTGACTAGTCTCCTGGTCCCTGCCGCTGAAAAACATCCCCACAGCATGATGCTGCCACCACCATGCTTTACTGTAGGGATGGTGCCAGGTTTCCTCCAGACGTGACGTTTCGCATTCAGGCCAAAGAGTTCAATCTTGGTTTCATCAGACCAGAGGATCTTGAATAATTATGTAAATACGGTATTTCTGTTATTTAAAATATTTTATACATATGCAACCATTTCTAAAAACCTGTTTTCACTTTGTCATTATGGGGTATTGTGTGTGGTGAGGATTTACAATTTTAAAAACAAACAAGAATTAGAATAAGACTGTAACGTAACAAAATGTGGAAAAAGTCAAGGGGTCTGAATACTTTCCGAAGGCACAGTTATTCTGTAATATATGCTGGAATGTATTTCAAATGTATTAAATATAATTATTTGGTCAGTTTTTTATATTTCACATGTATCCCCAAACATTTATCTAAAACTATATTTTGTATGTATTTTTTTCCTGTATTTGTTTAAAATAAGGCATTTGTTATTAATTATATGAAGTGTGCCTTGGTCCTTGTTGTTTTACTGACTCAGTTGTATTGATGAGGGCACACTGCAGCATAAGATAAAGTAAAACAAAAACAAGTGTTTCATATTGGACAAGTTTGGTTTGTCCCTCCTTTTCCAGTCTATTTTTTTCCATTCGTGACAAATGAATATGACCCTGATGTTTGACACCCGGACCAAAATAGTTTGTAACAGCACCATCTTTACCTATTCTCCTGTGGACATGTCTAGGTATTTAGACTGGAGCTGATGATGAAAGGACAGGACAGGCAGTCTCATCTGAGGGACAGGGGAGATAGGGAGGACAGAAAAAATAATTGATAAACCTATCTTGATTACACCAGAATCTTTTGTAGCAGGATAAATATGATTATGTGGTGTGTCACATTCTTGTCCAGGCTGGTAGAAAGGAATGTAGGAGCAACAGGCTGTGGTGTTGTTGGCACTGCCCTCCTCTGTGGTGTTGTTGGCACTGCCCTCCTCTGTGGTGTTGTTGGCACTGCCCTCCTCTGTGGTGTTGTTGGCACTGCCCTCCTCTGTGGTGTTGTTGGCACTGCCCTCATCTGTGATGTTGTTGGCACTGCCCTCATCTGTGGTGTTGTTGGCACTGCCCTCATCTGTGGTGCTGTTGGCACTGCCCTCATCTGTGGTGTTGTTGGCACTGCCCTCATCTGTGGTGTTGTTGGCACTGCCCTCCTCTGTGGTGTTGTTGGCACTGCCCTCCTCTGTGGTATTGTTGGCACTGCCCTCCTCTGTGGTGTTGTTGGCACTGCCCTCCTCTGTGGTGTTGTTGGCACTGCCCTCATCTGTGGTGTTGTTGGCACTGCCCTCCTCTGTGGTGTTGTTGGCACTGCCATCCTCTGTGGTGTTGTTGGCACTGCCCTCATCTGTGGTGTTGTTGGCACTGCCCTCCTCTGTGGTGTCCTCCCTCCAGAGGGCCGAAAGCAGGTCCGGCCGGTAGGCAGCAAACAGCTGACCAAACAGCTGAGAGGCGGTGAGCCACACCCAACAGTGGGGGAAGCACAAGTTGGTCTCAACATGAACTGGTGGAGGGAAATATTACACCATTTCACCAAGCAAGCAGTACAGAGAATAAACTATTTATTTGAGAAATCAATTAAATAATCGCTGAATTGATGTAGATCTATAGTTCTACATAGCCATCATCATCGACCCAAAGAAGAAGAGGTGAGAAACGTGCAAAGAGGTGAACAATTGTGAGACATGAGTTTAATCACACTGCTGTACAGAGCAGGCAATAAACGTAACGTACCACAGTACTGTAGGCCCAGTTGTCTCTCTCCAGACAACTGAGATATTTGAGGTGATTTTCAGACTGGGCTCACGTCACAGATATGATATACAGAGGTAGTAAAGCTGGGTCCCTGAGCTGTTAGTGCTGTCGTGCCAATTCCTATGTTCGCAACTACAAGACAGCACAAACAGATGGCATGACAGCACAAACAGTTCTGGGACCAGGTTCTAGGTACTGTTGTAGTGTCTTAACCAGCATGTTAGTGAGAGTGTCCTGAGGCTTGCTGAGCTCCAGGAGGCTACAGTCCTTGGTGAGTTTGAAGACCAGGGTCAGGAAGCTGAACAGCTGTTTGTCTGCTGCCTTATCATCCTGCTCCTCCTCACTAACACAGAGACAGATATAGAGCAGCTGTTAGCATTGGTTATATAAGATTGTAATGAAAAGATAAATACCTACATCATGCTTTGATAATGATTTTGGAAGCATACCTTTTAAAATATTTTGATAACTTAAAAGTTTTATAAAAGAGTAAATGTTTCTCGATAAGGGGCGATAAGGGGCAGCAGAGCATCTAGACAACGGCCAAACTGAACGCCCTCCCCTCCACATTCACAAACAGCCCACACACCTGGGCCCCGAGACGACGCAGACACACCTGTGGGTAAGGGTCTGAGGTTAGAGCAGGAAGGCATGGGGTACGTGTCAGTGATCTTATACCATATTTGATTTTATATTACATTACACTTATTAATTCAGTCTTATCGAGGATATAAACACAAACATATGTAGCTTGAAGTAGTTCTGAACGAGGTGAAAGTTCTCTCTGAGGTCAGAGGCCAGACTTAGAGAAGTCTTTTCTCAGGACAACACACCCTTTGTACAGTTTTCACATTTTGCTGCTTTAAAATGAAATCAAAACATTAATTAAATTAGATGTTTTTCCTACTGATCTACAAATGCTACTGTACATTTTCTAAGTGAAAATGTTCTTAATTACAAGTAAAAAACAAAGATGTCTTGATTGCGTATGTCTTCCCACCCCAGAGTTAGGACATGGTGGAAGCACTTTTGTCAGCCATTACAGCTGTGAATTCTTTTGAATAAGATTCTACCAACTTAGGGCAACATACACTGAATATACTAAACATTAGGAACACCTTCCTAATATAGAGTTGCAACCTTGTCTCTGATCTTGAAGCAAATTTAGGTCAGGACTCATTCCGCAACACTCAACACCTCTTGGAAAGCCATTCTGATGTCACTTTGGCAATTTGTGTAATTGTCCAACTCTGTTCCAGTGTTAGATTTTCAGAAGACAGAGGCAGGGTTTCCTGTAACTTTTGAACATGTGCTTTGCTACATTTATATTTATTTTGATCCTGACAAACTCTCAAGTCCTTGCCAGTGACAAGTATACTCATAACATAATGCTGCCAACACAATAAAATACTGTTTGCTTATATCAGTTGAAGGTAGCAGACAGACACCAGCGTATGGCGTCAGTGTTTGTAGAAGAAACCAAGATGAGGGAGGGAGGGTAATGGGACATGCTGATAAGGCCTCTACTAACACAATGTTCCTGGTTACACTGTAACCACAGAGAAGTTCAAACCAGCTCCAAACCAACTTCAACCCTGAAATAGTTACACAACATCCACATAATATTACTGCAACCATGTAAGACCAGAGCCCCAAAAATTAGTATAAGTGAACCTCAACACCAATTCTACAATACAGAGAACAGGTTTTAAATAGTTAAACAAAAATATATAAATTACGTTTCCCACACCCCTTCCCCCTTTCTATCACTGTGCAGCTGCACCCCTCTAGAGGAACCAGGGAGACAAACAAAGACAGTTTGAGCAGAACCAACATCGACAGGACATTGAATGAGGGAGAGAGAGAGAGAGAGAGAAAGAGAGAGATGGACAGAGAGAAAGAGAGGGATGGAGAGAGAGAAAGAGAGAAACAGAGAGAGAGAGAAACAGAGAGAGAGAGAAACAGAGAGAGAGAGAAACAGAGAGAGAGATGGAGAGAGAGATGGAGAGAGAGAGAGAGAGAGAGACAGAGAAACAGAGAGAGAGAAACAGAGAGAAACAGAGAGAGAGAAACAGAGAGAGAGAGAGAAACAGAGAGAGAGAGAGAGAGAGAGAGAGAGAAACAGAGAGAGAGAGAGAGAGAGAGAGAGAGAGAGAGAGAGAAACAGAGAGAGAGAGAAAGAGAGAGAGAGAGAAACAGAGAGAGAGAGATGGAGAGAGAGATGGAGAGAGAGATGGAGAGAGATAGAGAGAGAGAGAGAGGGGGAAAAGGAAACAGAGGTAGAAAAAGATAGAGAGATGGTGAGGTGGAGAGGTAGAGAGGTGGAGAGGGTGACAAAGTATGAAGGAGAGAGCAAAAGAGGGAGAGAGAGAAAGAGAGACCAAGATGAAGAGTGAAAATGAGATAGAGAAGGGAGGGAGAGAGAAAAAGTGCGTGGGAGATGGAGAGAAGAAGATAGAGAAAGAGATACCTAGAGTGAGAGAGAAAAGGAGAGAGAGAAAGGCTAGAGAGACCAATAGAGAAATGTACTGTAGAGGGGAGCGGGAAGAGAGGGGTGGATGAGAAAGATATTTTCAATTAGTGATTCTGCCATGCTTTTCTCTCCTCGAAGACACAGAGATGCTGCCCTTTGTAAGAGAATAGTCTATCTTATTCTCTACTTATCCAGAGTTTATTTAGAGATTAATTCAGATGTTTCTAGGCTCTCTTTGTCTGTTTGAGAAGCTCAATATGCATTTCAGTGTGTATATCAGGATTGTTTTCAGTTCAATGTGGGCTTCACAGTGTGCATGGCTTGTTGAATGTGTGTCTGAATGGTGTGTGTATACAGATTGACTCATCAAAGACACATTACTCATTCATGTCTGCTGCAGATTCCGGAAAGAGTGAAGTTCCACAGGAAGAAACACAGGCAAGTTCAGTCAGCCAAATAAATGGCTCTGAATGGTGGGGAGAGAAGGTTCTCCTCCACCCCTCTCTAGTCCCATCAAACTCTTTACCTCCCCTTCTCTCCCATCTTCAACCTAACAGAGCCCCTCTCCTTCATGTGGAGTGGCTTGGTATTGGTAGTTGCTCTAGTGGAACTCTCAGAGAGGAGAGAGGGATAAGGGAAAGGAGGGATAGGACAAAAAAGATCATTCATCACATTTTATTCTTGTTCAAGAAAACCCAAAATGCTCAGGTCAAAGCCTTCCAGCCTTTATCTGAAAGGGAGTTGTTGGAGTCCACCTTGACAGAAAGAGTCATATAGCAACAGTGAGCCACAGAGAGAAAGTGTCCTATGAACGAGCTCACATAATGTCTTTGACCCCCGCAGTCAGCAGCGGCAGTGTAGCCTAGTGGTTAGAGCGTTGGACTAGTAACCGGAAGGTTGCAAGTTCAAACCCCTGAGCTGACAAGGTACAAATCTGTCGTTCTGCCCCTGAACAGGCAGTTAACCCACTGTTCCTAGAATTTGTTCTTAACTGACTTGCCTAGTTAAATAAAGGTAAAGTAAAAAATAAAAATCTATGCCTGTTCAGACATTATCAATGACCTGTCATCATTACATAGATGATGTTTGTTAAATACCCCATGATCGCAGGAATCCAGTTTGATTTTTCTGTCCTGATGGTGTACGAAGGGTCTAAGTATTCCGTCATTATCAAACCACACATGGTCTCTCTCCCTGCAACTCTACAGTGGGCAAATCAGGGGCTGACTCTGGGCCAGAACACACACAGACTCGCACGCTCCAAACGCACACATCCACACACACACAGTGGCACACACAGTGACTCACAAACACACAAATGCACACACACTAGGGGTACGTGTTTAAACAGTTGGGTTGGCTGAGAGAGGGATGAGGCTTGGAGGACAGAAGCTTCAAGAGGGACACCATTGTTCCTGTTCCCAAGAAAGCTAAGGTAACTGAGCTAAACGACTACCGCCCCGTAGCACTCACTTCCGTCATCATGAAGTGCTTTGAGAGACTAGTCAAGGACCATTTCACCTCCACCCTACCTGACACCCTAGACCCACTCCAATTTGCTTACCGCCCAAATAGGTCCACAGACGATGCAATCTCAACCACACTGCACACTGCCCTAACCCACCTGGACAAGAGGAATACCTATGTGAGAATGCTGTTCATCGACTACAGCTCGGCATTCAACACCATAGTACCCTCCAAGCTCGTCATCAAGCTCGAGACCCTGGGTCTCGACCCCGCCCTGTGCAACTGGGTACTGGACTTCCTGACGGGCCGCCCCCAGGTGGTGAGGGTAGGCAACAACATCTCCTCCCCGCTGATCCTCAACACGGGGGCCCCACAAGGGTGCGTTCTGAGCCCTCTCCTGTACTCCCTGTTCACCCACGACTGCGTGGCCACGCACGCCTCCAACTCAATCATCAAGTTTGCGGACGACACAACAGTGGTAGGCTTGATTACCAACAACGACGAGACGGCCTACAGGGAGGAGGTGAGGGCCCTTGGAGTGTGGTGTCAGGAAAATAACCTCACACTCAACGTCAACAAAACTAAGGAGATGATTGTGGACTTCAGGAAACAGCAGAGGGAACACCCCCTATCCACATCGATGGAACAGTAGTGGAGAGGGTAGCTAGTTTTAAGTTCCTCGGCATACACATCACAGACAAACTGAATTGGTCCACTCACACTGACAGCGTCGTGAAGAAGGCGCAGCAGCGCCTATTCAACCTCAGGAGGCTGAAGAAATTCGGCTTGTCACCAAAAGCACTCACAAACTTCTACAGATGCACAATCGAGAGCATCCTGGCGGGCTGTATCACCGCCTGGTACGGCAACTGCTCCGCCCTCAACCGTAAGGCTCTCCAGAGGGTAGTGAGGACTGCACAACGCATCACCGGGGGCAAACTACCTGCCCTCCAGGACACCTACACCACCCGTTGTTACAGGAAGGCCATAAAGATCATCAAGGACATCAACCACCCGAACCACTGCCTGTTCACCCCGCTATCATCCAGAAGGCGAGGTCAGTACAGGTGCATCAAAGCTGGGACCGAGAGACTGAAAAACAGCTTCTATCTCAAGGCCATCAGACTGTTAAATAGCCACCACTAACATTGAGTGGCTGCTGCCAACACACTGTCATTGACACTGACCCAACTCCAGCCATTTTAATAATGGGAATTGATGGGAAATGATGTAAATATATCACTAGCCACTTTAAACAATGCTACCTTATATAATGTTACTTACCCTACATTATTCATCTCATATGCATATGTATATACTGTACTCTACAACATCGACTGCATCCTTTGTAACACATGTATCACTAGCCACTTTAACTATGCCACTTTGTTTACTTTGTCTACACACTCATCTCACATGTATATACTGTACTCGATACCATCTACTGTATGCTGCTCTGTACAATCACTCATTCATATATCCTTATGTACATGTTCCTTATCCCCTTACACTGTGTATAAGACAGTAGTTTTGGAATTGTTAGTTAGATTACTTGTTGGTTATCACTGCATTGTCGGAACTAGAAGCACAAGCATTTCGCTACACTCGCATTAACATCTGCTAACCATGTGTATGTGACAAATAAAATTTGATTTGATTTCATTTGATTTAAGCTGGGGGTACTTTGGTGCCAAGCAAACATAATGGAGTTTAAGATTTGGCAAGACTAACTCTTAAACACACGTCATACTGGAGACATTGTTGGGTCATATCCCCACCTTTCTGATACACTACATGACCAAAAGTATATGGACACCTGCTTGTCAAACATCTCATTCCAAAATCCTGGGTATTAACATGGAGTTGGTTCCCCTTTGCTTGCTATAACAGCCTCCAGTCTTCTGGGAAGGCTTTCCACTAGACGTTGGAACATTGCTGCAGGGACTTGCTTCCATTAAACTAAATCTTTAATCACTTATTAATAAGGAAGCAGGTCAAGCCAACTAACACATATAAAGTGAATCGATTGAGTTCTCTACGATAATGGCTGGTCATGGCTCAGATGATTCGTTGAGACCCCCGAGACAAAAGTACAAAGGTATTTTATAGCCAAGATACACCCCTTTCAACCTACATGACGAACAACAGATGTGTAGAATGGGTCATAAGGTTAAGATTTGTATGAAAGATACCTATAATACATAGTAGACAGTATCTGCTGTGTCAACAGTTTTCATTGTGTAGAGACCATTGTCCGGCCCCATATTGAACAGAAACATTAACTCATGCTCTGGAATGCTCTTTGGGTTTTATCACCCAAAGGACATCGTAAATCTCCTGTCAGTGTTATCTCCCAGATGCCCATTCTCAGTAGAACACACACACACACATAAGTTATGAATACTCTATTCTGTTGCATAAAACAACCATTTGATGCAATAAGAGTAATATAACATAATCTTGCAATTTTTCCACCATACATTCACATGACATTAAATAGTTTAGTTAAGAGCTAAGAGCTATACCTATAGAGGGCAGCAGAGTTTTTTTTAGAAAGTAGACTGCTACCAATGACTCACTGAACAAACTCATTGTGCTGGTGAAGTGATTACAATCTCACTCACTCTGTCTCTGTCTCTGTCTCTGTATTTGCCTCTCCCTCCCTCCCTCCCTCCCTCCCTCCCTCCCTCCCTCCCTCCCTCCCTCCCTCCCTCCCCCTCCCTCCCTCCCTCCCTCCCTCCCTCCCTCCCTCCCTCCCTCCCTCCCTCCCTCCCTCCCTCCCTCCCTCCCTCCCTTGCCATAGGGAATGTTCTGCTCATCAGGGACTAGCTGATTGATTCTGACATTTCCACAGCCTGATTATTGATAATTTCCTCCTGTCCTGAATATAAACCTGTGTAAATGTTTCTCGGAGCATTTATATTTGACTGAGTAAGAGTGTGTGCATAGTGTGTGCATATGTCTGACATACAAAAATAAAAACACGGAGATGCTTACATGACCATTCGCAGTATACACACACACGCATACACCAACCTCCAATTCAGCAGAAGCAATAGTAGTCTGTCAGCCTGTCAGTGTTAAATCCAAATGTACTCCCTGCATCCTTTCAGGAAGAGAACAGTGTAAATGGCTAGGCTACTGTATGGACATACATCTGTATATTTGCACAGCTTTTCTGAGTATAAACAGACATATTAATGATCATGATCATCACTACTTGGTGCTTGCAACACCAAGGTTGTGGGTTTGATTCCCACGGGGGACCAGGATGAAAAAAACCACATGAAAATGTATGCACTCACTACTGTAAGTCGCTCTGGATAAGAGAGTCTGCTAAATGACTCAAATGTCAAATGTACTTAACTGGTAGGCAGCTGTTGTTACTCTATACACAGAATTATGTCATAATGAGTTTACCAGATTGCCTTGCGCAACTAAGGCAAGTTAGTTTGCAATTTCATTATGTAAAAACTGGTGTAAAAACCTTTCCAGCCCTAACGTCAGATTCGGAATTTACCCATCTTATATCAGGTCGCTTGTACTGTCCTTAAAAACATGACCCAAAGTGCTAATATCAGGCAGCGCTGATGTTGATATTTTAGACCAACCAAAAGCTGTCCAGCCATGATGCACACTGCCCATATACGCATTGAACAAGAGTAGCCTAATGTGCTTTTAGTGCCTGCATACGTATTGAGAAACAAAAAACTTTTTTTCCCCATTTCGTTTTATTTGGTTAAAAACCAAGCATAGCCTCCACTCATCTTAATGAAGGCCAATGACTGGAACGAATTGTAAAAATCACTGAAACTGGAGACTAATATCTCCCTCACTAACTTTAAGCATCAGCTGTCAGACAGAGCAGCTTACCGATCATTGCACCTGTACATAGCCCCATCTGTAAATAGCCCACCCAACTACCTCATCCCCATGTTGTTATTTTAAATGATTTTGCTCCTTTGGACCCCAGTATCTCTACTTCCACAATCATCTTCTGCACATCTATCACTCCAGTGTTTAATTGCTAAATTGTAATTATTTTGCCACTATGGCATATTTATTGCCTTACCTCCCTAATCTTACTACATTTGCACACACTGTATATAGACCTTTCTATTGTGTTCTGAATGATCCAATGTTGACCTAAATGACTAATGATGATAAATACAATCCACCTGTGTGTAATCAAGTCTCCGTATAAATGCACCTGCACTGTGATAGTCTCAGAGGTCCGATAAAAGCGCAGAGAGCATCATGAAGAACAAGGAACACACCAGGCAGGTCCGAGATACTGTTGTGAAGAAGTTTAAAGTCGGATTTGGATACAAAAAGATTTCCCAAGCTTAAAACATCCCAAGGAGCACTGTGCAAGCCATAATATTGAAATGTAAGGAGTATCAGACCACTGCAAATCTACCAAGACCTGGCCGTCCCTCTAAACTTTCAGCTTATACAAGGAGAAGACTGATCAGAGATGCAGCCAAGAGGCCCATGATCACTCTGGATGAACTGCAGAGATCTACAGCTGAGGTGGGAGACTCTGTCCATAGGACAACAATCAGTCGTATATTGCACAAATCTGGCCTTTATGGAAGAGTGGCAAGAAGAAAGCCATTTCTTAAAGATATCCATAAAAAGTGTTGTTTAAAGTTTGCCACAAGCCACCTGGGAGACACACCAAACATGTGGAAGAAGGTGCTCTGGTCAGATGAAACCAAAATTGAACTTTTTGGCAACAATGCAAAACATTATGTTTGGCGTAAAAGCAACACAGCCCATCACCCTGAACACAACATCCCCACTGTCAAACATGGTGGTGGCAGCATCATGGTTTGGACCTGCTTTTCTTCAGCAGGGACAGGGAAGATGGTTAAAATTGATGGGAAGATGGATGGAGCCAAATACAGGACCATTCTGGAAGAAAACCTGATGGAGTCTGCAAAAGACCTGAGACTGGGACGGAGATTTGTCTTCCAACAAGACAATGATCCAAAACATAAAGCAAAATCTACAATGGAATGGTTAAAAAATAAACATATCCGGGTGTTAGAATGGCCAAGTCAAAGTCCAGACCTGAATCCAATCGAGAATCTGTGGAAAGAACTGAAAACTGCTGTTCACAAATGCTCTCCATCCAACCTCACTGAGCTCGAGCTGTTTTGCAAGGAGGAATGGGAAAAAATGTCAGTCTCTCGATGTGCAAAACTGATAGAGACATACCCCAAGCGACTTACAGCTGTAATCGCAGCAAAAGGTGGCGCTACAAAGTATTAGCTTAAGGGGGCTGAATAATTTTGCATACCCCATTTTTCAGTTTTTGATTTGTTAAAAAAGTTTTAAATATCCAATAAATGTCGTTCCACTTCATGATTGTGTCCCACTTGTTGTTGATTCTTCACAAAAAAATACAGTTTTATATCTTTATGTTTGAAGCCTGAAATGTGGCAAAAGGTCGCAAAGTTCAAGGGGGCCGAATACTTTCGCAAGGCACTGTAAATTGTGTTCTCCTGGTTAGAAACTGACTGGAAAAGCTGACTATTTAATCTTGCATTCTAAACGCTTGTGTTAAAGATGAGAACACTTATTGGCAAATCTACATGCCTAATGTTTATGTTTAAACACTGACATTAAAGTTATAAACATGACATGTGTTTTATGGTTTTAGATTGTACTTTATTCTGTAGCCTACTGGTGCTGTGGACTACTTGGCCATTCAGATTCCTCCACCCCATATACTGTAACATTCTTCACAGATGATTGACTGAGAACATCTGCTTCAGTAAGACATTTATACCCTCAGACATCTATACCCTCAGAGACATCTTTACTCTCAGAGACATCTATACCCTCAGAGGTGCAGGGGCATCAAATCAGTAGTATTCAAAAACACATTAAAGCAATATTTAGGAAATTTGCCTGAGTTCTGGGCTGGCGCTGAAAACAAGGCAATCTCAGTCACTTATACAGAGCTTCTATGTCATCCATCTTTTTAATTGCGATGGGATCTCAGCTTTAAAGGCATTGTCTTATATCTCTACCATGTAAAGTAGAATGATAAAAACTATTGGATTTGGAGAGGGAAACAAATGAAATGAAATACCTGGGGGCACTGCCCTGATGCTATCTGGTATCGTTGGAAAAATATCATTTTCAATTTCTCAAATGACATTAATGTATTTATATTTGGAAAGTATTTAGACCCCTTGACCTTTTGCACATTTTTGTTATGTTACTTATGCTAAAATTGATTAAATACATTTTTTCCCTCATTAATCTACACACAATACCCAAAGCGAAAACAGGTTTTTAGACATTTTTTCACCCCCAAAACAATTATAATAATAATACCTTATATATATATAAGTATTCAGACCCTTTGCTATGAGACTTGAAATTGAGCTTAGGTGCATCCTGTTTCCATTGATCATCCTTGAGATGTCTCTACAACTTGATTGGAGTCTGTCACGCCTTGGTCTTAGTATTTTGTGTTTTACTTTATTTATTTGGTCAGGCCAGGGTGTGACATGGGTTTATTTTGTGGTGTGTTTTTGTATTGGGGTTTTAGTAGGTATTGGGGTTTTAGTAGGTATTGGGGATTGTGGCTGAGTAGGGTTGTCTAGGAAAGTCTATGGTTGCCTGAGGCGTTCTTAATCAGAGGCAGGTGATTATCGTTGTCTCTGATTGGGAACCATATTTAGGCAGCCATATTCTTTGAGTGTTTCGTGGGTGATTGTTCATGTCTCTGTGTGTGTTAGCACAAGATAGACTGTTTAGGTTTTCGCGTTACGTTTGTTGTATTTGTATGTTTTTTCGTCTTCATTAAATATGTATCAAGAATACCACGCTGCATTTTGGTCCGATCCTTGCTACACCTCTTCGTCTGAGGAGGAGATAGTAGAAAACCGTAACAGAGTCCACCCGTGGTAAATTCAATTGATTGGACATGTTTTGGAAAGGCTCACACCTGTCTATATAAGGTCCCACAGTTGACAATGCAGTAAAAGGCACACACCTGTCTATATAAGGTCCCACAGTTGACAATGCAGTAAAATGCACATGACAGCCAGCTTGGAGTTTGCCTAAAGGCGCCTAAAGACTCAGACTATGAGAAACAATATTCTCTGGACTGATGAAACCAAGATTGAACTCTTTGGCCTGAATGCATAGTGTCATGTCTGGAGGAAACCTGGCACCATCCCTACAGTGAAGCATGGTGGTGGCAGCATCATGCTGTGGGGATGTTTTTCAGAGGCAGGAACTGGGAGGATCAAGGGAAAGATGAAGACAAATTTGCTGTTTCCATCAGGCCTGTCATGACATTTTTTATGCAACGTACTGGAAACATGGTTGCAATGTACTGGAAACATGGTTGCATGTGTGTGCGTTTGTGTGTAGCACAAACTACACAGGATTATGTTGTAATTCTCACATTTTGAGTGGTAGTGTGTATACGTTTGTGTGTGTGTGTGTGTGTGTGTGTGTGTGTGTGTGTGTGTGTGTGTGTGTGTGTGTGTGTGTGTGTGTGTGTGTGTGTGTGTGTGTGTGTGTGTGTGTGCTTGCATGTGTGAATGCGTGCGCGCACATCCATGCTTGCGTGTGTCTTCCAGCTCACCCCTTAAACTATCACACTGTAACAGATGACATCCTTTATGTGATTGAAATGTCACGGTGCTCTCAGCAAAACAAACAAAATTGCTGAATGGAAGAATGATATAAAATCGGTAGTTTGTAAAGAGAGCGCTAACAGTGGAATGACCTTTCCTATGTGCAAACGCTGTCCACTCTGTGCCTTATTGAGACAACACAAAGAGACATCAAAGAGTTTCACAGCAGGGGCTCTTTATAGAGATATGGTGTTCCTGTGATGGTTTCTGTGTCAACCAGACACCTCCAATAGAGATGTCTCATAACAAACTATTCAATAGCACAGCAAGGAGGGGCACAATGAAGAGATGAACCGTTATTAAATCAATTAAAATGTAGACTTTTTATCTGAAACCAGGGGTAAATAACACTTTAAAAAAAATCTCATGTAGTGATTCTTTGTCTCGGAGACTAATTCATTGCCTGTGACTGATACAGGGAAGAGCAAAGCCACCAGTTCCCTCCAGACAGCTAGACAGCCCAGACAGACACGGGTCCTCCTGAGCCCCTAGAGGAAAACCCAGAGAACGGGGCTGCTTTAGAGGACAATACAGTAAAAAGATAAAAGAACAGAGAGAGAGAGAGAGAAAGCGAGCAAGAGATTGAGAGAGCTACATAGAGAGATGGAGAGATAAGACAGTCAGGGAGAGAGAGAGAGAGAGAGAGAGAGAGGTCTGCAGTAATATACCAGTATAGTCCAGGTTCAGAGGTAGGTCATCCAGTCTTCATACAGAATGGTCTCTGAAGGTGATCTGGAATCTGAGAGGATTTTCACTTGTCATTTGAAATAGGGAGTTAAAGGGTTTTAGACTGGAGGGAAAAAGACACATTATTGATGTCACGTATCTCTGTTTGTGAGCCACAGTCACAACTGGCTGTTGTGTGAGGTTGAGCATGTTTCGTTTGTAGGTTTGTGTTTGTACCTGTAATGTTAGATTAAGATAGGTATGTTAAGCTTTTCCATAATAAAAATGATTTAAAACATGCTATCTCAGAAAGAGAGGGGGGGAGAAATAGAGAGAGAGAGAAAGAGATAGAAAGAGAATGAGGAACGGGGAAGAGGTCAGAAGAGAGAGTCATGGATGAAGAAGATGGAGAGAGGGAGATGTATAGCTAAAGAATGTGAGGACAGGAAAAGAGGAGGTTGAGTGATGGATAAAGAACAGAGAGAGACCTGACTGTTGTGTGTCCATTCAAATTGAAAATGTCTTGCTGTGCTGCAGTTAAGTAATTGCTCTTCACGGAATGAATACAGCAATCACAATAATCTAAGCAGTCTCTCCTTTAATGCTCCACATTTCTCACAAAGTTAATCATCTCCTTCCACATTGAAACATTGACTGAATCGCAAATGTCTCCCTCTACGCTATATAGTGCACTATTTTTGACCAGTGCCCAGGGCTCCGGTCAAAGGTATGGCACTATATAGGGAATAGGGTACCGTTTGAGACATACCCTTAATCTCCCAATAAGCGATTGCTTTCTCCTATCCTATGCCCATTACAGAAACTTCTGTGAGCCATTCATTTAATGCCACTCCCCACTGCGCAGGTATACAGGAAACCAGTCCAATAAACCTACACATTATTTCCCACATTATTTCCCACATACGTTACAAGACCATGGTGCTTGCCTACGGAGCTGTGAGGGGAACGGCACCTCAGTACCTCCAGGCTCTGATCAGGCCCTACACCCAAACAAGGGCACTGCGTTCATCCACCTCTGGCCTGCTCGCCTCCCTACCACTGAGGAAGTACAGCTCCCGCTCAGCCCAGTCAAAACTGTTCGCTGCCCTGGCCCCCCAATGGTGGAACAAACTCCCTCACGACGCCAGGACAGCGGAGTCAATCACCACCTTCCGGAGACACCTGAAACCCCACCTCTTTAAGGAATACCTAGGATAGGTTAAGTAATCCCTCTCACCCCACCCCCCCTAAGTTTTAGATGCACTATTGTTAAGTGACTGTCCCACTGGATGTCATAAGGTGAATGCACCAATTTGTAAGTCGCTCTGGATAAGAGCGTCTGCTAAATGACTTAAATGTAAATGTAAACGTTCATCCTATTTCTAGCATTGTATACATTGGAATTTTTTGTAACCAGCTGTATAGGAGAGCCGAGGAAAGCTTACCTGAAAGTGATTCATAGTACCCCAGAGATGGGGTGCGTCCCAAATGGCACCCTAGTATTCTATATACAGTGCACTACTTTTGACCAGAGCCCAGGGTGCCGTTTGGGATGCAGACATGTTCTCCTCCCCATTTAGATCACATTGGTATTATAGAACATTTTGAAAACATTTACATTTAACCGCAGGGTAATTACCGTGTTGTCATTGATCTAACATGGTTCTTTCTGGGATGTTTGGCTGTGATTGGCTGACACCTATTTGATTTCCTTGTTTCGACATCCTGCTGTTCGTCTCCATGGACAACAACCAGGAAACAGTTCAGAAATGTCAGTTGTTTAATTAAACCCCTCTTTAAAATTACAATTGGGAAGGGAAAGAAACACACACACACACACACACACACACACACACACACACACACACACACACACACACACACACACACACACACACACACACACACACACACACACACACACACACACACACACACACACACACACACACACACACACACACACACACACACACACACACACACACACACACACACACACACTTACATCGGTTTTCTTCACTCAACTCTCTCTTTCTCTTCTTCTATTTCAGTCTCTTTCTTGTTTTTCTTCTCTCTCTCCTCCCCTATTCTCGGATTTGAGGTATTATTCATAATGTCCCATCTCCACTCCTCCATATTGTCATGTTTTATCAGTGTGTGAAAAGAGAGAGAGCATGAAGGAGGGACAGAGAGAGACAGCGAGAGAGAGAAAGAGACAGTGAGAGAGACAGCGAGAGAGAGAGAGAGAGAGCAAGAGAGAGAGCAAGAGAGGAGACAGGATGAGGGAATGAGTGAGAAAGAGAGTCCCTGGCTCTAAGGACATCAGATCATTCTTAATCTCTGTGTCTAGTTCAGTACCCCTCACTCTCTCTCTCTCTCTCTCTCTCTCTCTCTCTCTCTCTCTCTCTCTCTCTCTCTCTCTCTCTCTCTCTCTCTCTCTCTCTCTCTCTCTCTCTCTCTCTCTCTCTCTCTCTCTCTCAATTCAATTCAAAGGGCTTTATTGGCATGGGAAACGTGTTTACCTTGCCAAAGCAAGTGAAATAGCTAATAAACAAAAGTGAAATAAACAATAAAAATTAACTGTACACATTACACTCACAAATGTTTCAATGGAATAGAAAAATGGCAATGTCATATTTTGGCTATGTACAGTGTTATAACCACCCCCCTCCAGGTGTCGCCCATCTTCCCCACTATCCCCTGTGTATTTATACCTGTGTTCTCTGTTTGTCTGTTGCCAGTTCATTTTGTTTCGTCAAGCCTACCAGCTTTCTCTCTCTGTTCCTGTCTCTCGATTGTTCCTGTTTTCTAGTTTTCCCTGTGTTAACCTTTTCTGCCTGCCCTGCCCCTGAGCCTGCCTATCGTCCTGTACCTTCGCCCCTATCTATCTGGAGTACTGACCCCTGCCTGCCCTTGACCTGATTTTGCCTGCCCCTGTTGGATTAATAAACTGTTGTTACTTCAACTTTGTCTACATCTGGGTATTACCTGAAATGTGATAGGTTGTATTTACAATGGTGTTTGTTCTTCACTGGTTGCCCCTTTTATTATAGCAACAGCTTGCTGCTGTGATGGCACACTGTGCTATTTCCCCCAATAGATATGGTAGTTTTACAAAATTGGATTTGTTTTCAAATTCTTTGTGGGTCTGTGTAATCTGAGGGAAGTATGTGTTTCTAATATGGTCATACATTTGGCAGGAGGTTAGGACGGCGATCTCAATTTCCACCTCATTTTGTGGGCAGTGTCATGACGTTTGCCTGAGTGGGAGGTTTATGACCCCATAAATACCTTTCCCCCTTTTCCTCTCTCTACTCTACCGATGTGACTACTGAAAATCCCTTGTTAACATTGAGAGAGAGTCTGGTGATATCAAAAGATGGGAAATAGAACCATATTTTGGTAATCCAACCAGTTGAAAATATGGGTGGGACTTAACTTCTCTAGGGTATATGGGACGCTAGCGTCCCACCTGGCCAACATCCAGTGAGATTGCAGATCGCCAAATTCAAATACAGAAATACTCATTATAATAATTCAGAAAAGATACAACTATTTTATAGGTTTAAAAATTAACTTCTTCTGAATCCAACCACGGTGTCAGATTTAAAAAAAAGTTTTACGGTGAAAGCATATCTTACGATTATTTGAGAACAAATCCCAACAGACAAATCATTACAAACAGTAACCAGCCAAGTCGAAGTTACACAAGTCAGAAATAGAGATAAAATGAATCACTTACCTCTGATGATCTTCATATGGTTGCACTCAGAAGACATTCATTTATTCAATAAATGTTCCTTTTTTTGGATAAAGTCTCTTTATATCCCAAAACCTCCATTTTGTTCACGTGTTTCCTTCAGTAATACACAGGCTCAAACACAGTCACAACAGGCAGACAAAAAAATCCAAATAGTATCCGTAAAGTTCGTAGAAACATTTGAAACGATGTTCATAATCAATCATCAGTCCTCATGCCTCAGGTCGATATTATTTCAACCGGACAATAACGTTGTCAATATAAAAGGTAAACAAGGAAGGCACTCTCTCGGTCACGCGAATGAAAAAGCTCTGTGACATGGCAGGGTCCACTCATTCAGACTGCTCTTACTCCCTAATTTTTCAGAATACAAGCCTGAAACAATTTCTAAAGACTGTTGACATCTAGTGGAAGGCATAGGAACTGCAATTTGAGTCCTACGTCAATGGATACTGTAATGGCATTAATAGAAAAGTACAAAAACATTTTTATCCTACTTCCTGAAGGGATTTTCTTAGGTTTTTGCCTGCCAAATCAGTTTTCTTATACTCACAGACACTGTTATTAACAGTTTTGGAAACTTTAGAGTGTTTTCTATCCAAATCTACCAATTATATGCATATCCTATCTTCTGGGCCTGAGTAGAAGGCTGTTTAATTTGGGCACGCTTTTCATCCAAAATTCCAAATGCTGCCCCCTACCCTAGAGAAGTTAATGAGTATGATGTCAGTTCAGTTGACGTCTGAGACATGATTACTGATGATAGGACGACATAAACTGTATCTTGGAAAATCTACACATTCTAGTTATCAGATTCACATGGAATTGTTGTGCTAATATGACACTAATATGACACTAAATGTTTAACACGTTGTTTGTTTGTACATTATGAGTGAAATGTTTACAGTTCATTTTTATTGTTTATTTCACTTTTGTATATTATCTACTCCACTTGCTTTGGCAATGTTAACATATGTTTACCATGCCAAAAAGCCCCCTAATTGAATTGAATTGAGAGAGAGAGAGGGGTAGAGAGAGAGAGAGAGAGAGAGAGAGAGAGAGAGAGAGAAACTAACACCACAAACTTTACTTTGAACTCTCCCTGTGTGTGTATTGTTTCCTCTGCAGACTTTGTGATGCAACTTTTGGGTTTGTTTGTAACAGTGTTCAATACCCTAGGTCACCCTCTCACATGAAGAGGGACTGCTCTCTCTCCCTCTATCCATGTCTTTACTTCCCTGCTTCTTCTCCCTTCCTCTTCTCTTCCCAGTGTCATGCGACTGAAATATCTCCACTCGAGCTCTCAAATTGGTACCTTTTCTATAGCATATTGAATAACACGTTGTCAAGAAGACGGTCACATGTGTTTGCAAAGCAGAGGATACCTGGTTTGAGCCCATTAAGGGACAGGGTACTTAGGGAAGGAAGCTATACTGTTAAGCAAGTACTGGTACACTATAACATCTTCCCACAACGGAGAGCATTTTTGTTTATGTTTTATTCCCCCAGAATGCTGTTCTTTCCCATGAGAGGTGTACTCAGAGGGTGTCAGCGAGCGAGGGCCACCCACAACCCCTTTCATCTCACAATGCTTTCATTTATAATTCAGTCCCAGCAGTAGTCTATGCTACGCTACACTATAAAATTTCACTGTGCTAATCTCATGCCTGCTTTTGCTTTTCACTCTTTTCCTCCGTCATAATAATCATAGGGTGTGTGCATCCCAAATGGAATCCTTGTCCCCATAGGGCTCTGGTCAGAGGTAGTGCACTATATAGGAAATAGGGTGCCATTTGGGACACTGGCATAGTCTCTTCCTGTATGCTTTTCTTTTTTTACTCACTCCAGAATTTCTGAGTTGCTTTGAATTTGAGTTTTCTTTATGCATCTCATAACACAGGAAGAGTAGAGGAAGGGAAGTTAATAAGAATATGGGTTTAAAATAACTCACATAATTCTGTATAACTCAGAGAATTAGTGAGAGAAACAGCCATGAGACATAGTTTCTCTTCGCAGGGATGAAGCCATTAAAACATGGTTGCCCAACTGGCAGCCCACAGCCTGAATTTGGCCCATGGTTGGTTTTATTTGGCTCCCCAAGTTTTTAGTTTTTATTGCTGGGCATAAAAGACTGCAAAAACACCAGGAAATCTGCTCCAAGTGATTTTAATTTTGAAATTCCCAAGTATTCCTACACATAATAGCGAGGCATGTGATCATATGCAAATGGAAGCAAGGTTTGAAAATATTATGTTTTTGTAAAATATTACTGTAGATCTGTTTGGGCTTCTTGCAGACAATTTGCAGTCTACAAATTATTTGTAATTATGTTCTGGCATCCTGACCATCCGCTCAAGAAAAAAACGTCCCACTGCTGAATCTAGTTGATGATCCCTGCATTAGACCAAGTCATTAGAACAGCAACAGTGCTGCATGAATATGAGTATAAGTATATAATATATTTTACATTTACAAGTGTGATTTAGGACTTAACATTCTGGTCATGGGATTGTTGTATTTGGTGGAATTTTGATAAAAGATGAGATCTGGTCAACATGTTGGACCAGAGGGTTGCATGATGATCATGCTTTTACTGACATTATCTACAGTGTCTTCAGAAAGTATTTAGACCCCTTGACTTTTCCACATTACATTACAGCCTTATTCTAAAATTGATTACATTGTTTTTTTCCCTCATCAATCTACACACAATAACCCATAATGACAAAACCAAAACAGGTTTTTAGACATTTTTGCTAATTTATATATTTTTTGTAAGTGGCCCTTTACTCAGTAATAATATAATATATGCCATTTAGCAGACGCTTTTATCCAAAGCGACTTACAGTCATGTGTGCATACATTCTACGTATGGGTGGTCCCGGGGATCAAACCCACTACCCTGGCGTTACAAGCGCCATGCTCTACCAACTGAGCTACAGAAGGACCAGTACTTTGTTGATGCACCGTTGGAAGCGATTACAGCCTGGATTCTTCTTGGGTATGACACTACAAGCTTGGCACAGCTGCATTTGGGGAGTTTCTCTAAAGCTCTGTCAGGTTGGATGGGGAGGGTCGCTGCACAGCATTTTTGAGTTATCTTTAGACTTGGCCCAAAGCCACTTCTCTGTTGTCTTGGCTGAGGTCCTGAGCACTCTGGAGCAGGTTTTCATCAAGGATCCTCTGTACTTTGCTCCATTCATCTTTCCCTCAAACCTGACTTGTATCCCAGTCCCAGCCCCTGGAAAACATCTCCACAGCATGATGCTGCCACCACCATGATTTATCGTAGGGATGGTGCCAGATTTCCTCCTGATGTGACGCTTGGCATTCAGGCCAAAGAGTTCAATCTTGGTTTCATCAGTTCAGAGAAAATTATTTCACATGGTCTGAGAGTCTTTAGGTGCCTTTTGGCAAACTCCAAGCGGGCTGTCATGTGCCTTTTACTGAGGAGTGGGTTCCGTATGGCAACTCTACCATAAAGGCCTGTTTGGTGGAGTGCTGCAGAGATGGTTGTCCTTCTGGAAGGTTCTCCCATCTCCACATAGGAACTCTAAAGTTCTGTCAGAGTGACAATCATGTTTCTTGGTCACCTCCCTGACCAAGGCCTTTCTCACCCGATTGGAGGCCACTTGTGTTCTTGGGGACATTCAATGCTGAAATGTTTCTTTGGTAACCTTCCCCAGATCTGTGCCTTGACACAATTCATCTACGGACAATTCCTTCAACCTCGTGGCTTGGTTTTTGCTCTGACATACACTGTTAACTGTGGAACCTTATATAGACAGGTGTGTGCCTTTCCAAATCATGCCCAATCAATTGAATTTACCACAGGTGGACTGCAATCAAGTTGTCGAATAATCTCAAGGATGATCAATGGAAACAGGAAGCAGCTGAGCTCAATTTCGAGTCTCATAGCAAAGGGTCTGAATCCAAGATGGCGAAGCAGTCAGACGTCTTGTCGTGTCGTGTCCCTTGTATATATTGTTTTGTTTTTTTAAACATATTTTTCTTCGCATATCTTTTAAAACATTTAGCTAAACCTCAACTTCTAAATACTCTCCTGCAACCCGTCTCACCCAATGTAGCGCGGATCTGCTTTTTTTCTAAAGTATTTATATTTACTTCGGATCCGGAAACCCTCAACTGAAGCTAGCCAGCTAACTACCAGCTATCAGTCAGCAAACCATTGCTAGCGGTCTTCAGCTAACCGGGCATCAGCTAACCTTTAGCGTGGAAAGCTCTCGCCAGTTAGAAGAACGCGACTCTAACCAGAGCATAACGGACCTATTATTATTATTATTTCTTTATCCCCGGATTCCCACCGGATTCCCACCACAAATGGAACATTTTCAGCTGGATCTTCACAACTAGCTAACTGCAACCCCGGATGATTACTCCTGTCTAGCGTTTCCATCCATTTAGCTTGAAGCCTACTCCTGGGCTACAATATCCGGACCCACAACCGGTCTATCGATGTCACCGCATGAAGAGGCATAAACAGACTCACCCCATCGCGACGTCCCCCCAAAGGCTAACTTTCTAGCCCTTGCTATCTTCTTGCTTGCTAATTCGGCCTGCTAACTGCTAGCTTGTTTAGCCCCGGTCCGCTAACTGCTACCTTGTTCAGCCCCGGCCTTCTAACTGTTAGCTTGCTAGCACAGGCCTGCTAACCGTCTGAATCGCCGCGTCCCAACCACTCACCGGACCCATATTTACTTTCAATCTCTTTTTGATTTTTAATTCGATTATACCTTCCGGTAACCTGCCTCACCCAATGTGATACGGAATCGCTATTATTATTATTTTTTAGAACACATTCAAGAACCTCCAGAAGCTAACCAGATAACTTGCTACAAGCTATTTAGTCATTGTTAGCCACTGCTAGCGGCCTTTACCTTCTGCACAGCCAGCCAGTTTTTTATACCTGGATAATACTCGCCAGTCTAGCTCCCCTGCCCCATCCACCGCTGCCCCCTGGACACTGATCACTTGGCTACATAGCTGATGCATGCTGGACTGTCCATTAATCACGGTACTCCATTCTGCTTGTTTATGTTTTATCTGTCGGCCCCAGCTGCACTCAGGCTCTGTGTGTAGTTAATCCGACCCTCCCTGCCTAGTCAACGCCGTTTTACCTGCTGTTGTTGTGCTAGCTGATTAGCTGTTGTTGTCTCACCTACTGTTTTAGCTAGCTCTCCCAATTCAACACCTGTGATTACTGTATGCCTCGCTGTATGTCTCTCTCAAATGTCAATATGCCTTGTATACTGTTGTTCAGGTTAGTTATCATTGTTTTAGTTTACAATGGAGCCCCTAGTTCCACTCTTCATACCCCTGAAACCTCCTTTGTCCCACCTCCCACACATGCGGTGACCTCACCCATTACAACCAGCATGTCCAGAGATACAACCTCTCTCATCATCACCCAGTGCCTGGGCTTACCTCCGCTGTACCCACACCCCACATTACCCCTGTCTGTGCATTATGCCCTGAATATATTCTACCATGCCCAGAAATCTGCTCCTTTTATTCTCTGTCCCCAACGCTCTAGGCGACCAGTTTTGATAGCCTTTAGCCGCACCCTCATACTACTCCTCCTCTATTCCGCGGGTGATGTGGAGGTAAACCCAGGCCCTGCATGTCCCCAGGCACCCTCATTTGTTGACTTCTGTGATCGAAAAAGCCTTGGTTTCATGCATGTCAACATCAGAAGCCTGCTCCCTAAGTTTGTTTTACTCACTGCTTTAGCACACTCTGCTAACCCTGATGTCCTTGCCGTGTCTGAATCCTGGCTCAGGAAGGCCACCATAAATTCTGAGATTTCCATACCCAACTATAACATTTTCCGTCAAGATAGAACTGCCAAAGGGGGAGGAGTTGCAGTCTACTGCAGAGATAGCCTGCAAAGTAATGTCATACTTTCCAGGTCCATACCCAAAAAGTTCGAACTACTAATTTGGAAAATTACTCTCTCCAGAAATAAGTCTTCCACTGTTGCCGCCTGCTACCGACCCCCCTCAGCTCCCAACTGTGCCCTGGACACCATTTGTGAATTGATCGCCCCCCATCTAGCTTCAGAGTTTGTTCTGTTAGGTGACCTAAACTGGGATATGCTTAACAATGCCTACAATCTAAGCTAGATGCCCTCAATCTCACACAAATCATCAAGGAACCCACCAGGTACAACCCTAAATCTGTAAACATGGGCACCCTCATAGACGTCATCCTGACCAACTGGCCCTCCAAATACACCTCCGCTGTCTTCAACCAGGATCTCAGCGATCACTGCCTCATTGCCTATATCCGCTACGGAGCCGCAGTCAAACAACCACCCCTCACCTCATCACTGTCAAACGCTCCCTAAAACACTTCTGTGAGCAGGTCATTCTAATTGACCTGGCCCGGGTATCCTGGAAGGACATTGACCTCATCCCGTCAGTTGAGGATGCCTGGTCATTCTTTAAAAGTAACTTCCTCACCATTTTAGATAAGCATGCTCCGTTCAAAAAATGCAGAACTAAGAACAGATATAGCCCTTGGTTCACTCCAGACCTGACTGCCCTCGACCAGCACAAAAACATCCTGTGGCGGACTGCGATAGCATCGAATAGTCCCCGCGATATGCAACTGTTCAGGGAAGTCAGGAACCAATACACGCAGTCAGTCAGGAAAGCTAAGGCCAGCTTCTTCAGGCAGAAATTTGCATCCTGTAGCTCCAACTCCAAAAAGTTCTGGGACACTGTGAAGACCATGGAGAACAAGAGCACCTCCTCCCAGCTGCCCACTGTACTGAGGCAAGGTAACACTGTCACCACCAATAAATCCATGAATATCGAAAACTTCAACAAGCATTTCTCAACGGCTGGCCATGCCTTCCTCCTGGCTACTCCAACCTCGGCCAACAGCTCCGCCCCCCCCCGCAGCTACTCGCCCAAGCCTCTCCAGGTTCTCCTTTACCCAAATCCAGATAGCAGATGTTCTGAAAGAGCTGTAAAACCTGGACCCGTACAAATCAGCTGGGCTTGACAATCTGGACCCTGAAACTATCCGCTGCCATTGTCGCAACCCCTATTACCAGCCTGTTCAACCTCTCTTTCATATCGTCTGAGATCCCCAAGGATTGGAAAGCTGCCGCAGTCATCCCCCTCTTCAAAGGGGGAGACACTCTGGACCCAAACTGTTACAGACCTATATCCATCCTGCCCTGCCTATCTAAGGTCTTCGAAAGCCAAGTCAACAAACAGGTCATTGACCATCTCGAATCCCACCGTACCTTCTCCGCTGTGCAATCTGGTTTCCGAGCCAGTCACGGGTGCACCTCAGCCACGCTCAAGGTACTAAACGATATCATAACCGCCATCGATAAAAGACAGTACTGTGCAGCCGTCTTCATCGACCTTGCCAAGGCTTTCGACTCTGTCAATCACCATATTCTTATCGGCAGACTCAGTAGCCTCGGTTTTTCTGATGACTGCCTTGCCTGGTTCACCAACTACTTTGCAGACAGAGTTCAGTGTGTCAAATCGGAGGGCATGCTGTCCGGTCCTCTGGCAGTCTCTATGGGGGTGCCACAGGGTTCAATTCTCGGGCCGACTCTTTTCTCTGTATATATCAATGATGTCGCTCTTGCTGCGGGCTATTCCCTGATCCACCTCTACGCAGACGACACCATTCTATATACTTCCGGCCCGTCCTTGGACACTGTGCTATCTAACCTCCAAACGAGCTTCAATGCCATACAACACTCCTTCCATGGCCTCCAACTGCTCGTAAACGCTAGTAAAACCAAATGCATGCTTTTCAACCGTTCACTGCCTGCACCCGCACGCCCGACTAGCATCACCACCCTGGATGGTTCCGACCTAGAATATTTGGACATCTATAAGTACCTAGGTGTCTGGCTAGACTGTAAACTCTCCTTCCAGACTCATATCAAACATCTCCAATCGAAAATCAAATCTAGAGTCAGCTTTCTATTCCGCAACAAAGCCTCCTTCACTCACGCCGCCAAACTTACCCTAGTAAAACTGACTATCCTACCGATCCTCAACTTCGGCGATGTCATCTACAAAATTGCTTCCAACACTCTACTCAGCAAACTGGATGCAGTTTATCACAGTGCCATCCGTTTTGTCACTAAAGCACCTTATATCACCCACCACTGCGACCTGTATGCTCTAGTCAGCTGGCCCTCGCTACATATTCGTCGCCAGAACCCACTGGCTCCAGGTCATCTACAAGTCCATGCTAGGTAAAGCTCCGCCTTATCTCAGTTCACTGGTCACGATGGCAACA
Organism: Oncorhynchus gorbuscha; assembly: GCF_021184085.1. NCBI lineage: Eukaryota > Metazoa > Chordata > Actinopteri > Salmoniformes > Salmonidae > Oncorhynchus > Oncorhynchus gorbuscha. The sequence goes on along the minus strand of NC_060187.1, from coordinate 21,497,361 downwards.
CCCACCCGTAGCACGCGCTCCAGCTGGTGTATCTCACTGATCATCCCTAAAGCCAACACCTCATTTGGCCGCCTTTCGTTCCAGTTCTCTGCTGCCTGTGACGAACAAATTGCAAAAATCGCTGAAGTTGGAGACTTTTATCTCCCACACCAACTTCAAACATCTGCTATCTGAGCAGCTAACCGATCGCTGTAGCTGTACATAGTGTGAGCGGACCAAGTAATTGGGCGTCACTCTAAAGCGGGAAGGTGGAATAAACGAGTCAGGAGTAGGTTTTCTTGATTTAACACAGTTCTCTATTGAGGGCATTTGGCCAACAAAAACATTTCAACATAATCAATGAAAATCTTCCAAGGAAAAAAACATACATCTTCTTCTCCAGATGAAACAGGAACACAATAGGATTATCTTTAAGCTACAACAAAAAGTCACGGGATTGTCACCGTCTTAGTGGTTCTTCCTGGATAGCTCCTCTCTCTCCTGGGTGTGGCCGTGGGGCTGTACGTTGACATTGATCACACGTCCTACAATACCTGGCCACATCCCGGGTGACCCGGGGCCAATAGAATCTCTGCATAATTCTGTCAATAGTCTTGTCTCATGCCAGGTGTCCTCCTAGGACGTGGGAATGGGCTAACTGTAGAACTGTATCCCTGTATGGCCTAGGCACCATTAGTAATTCCTGGTTTTCCCCCCTTCGTCATACGACCCAGTATAAGAGACCCCGCCTGATTGCATAGTAAGGAAGAGGGGGCTCACCTGATCCGTCGACGTTCCTCCCGTCGATCACCTTCACCTTCCTCATGGCCTCCCTTAGGTCTGGGTCTCTATGCTGCGAGGTGCCAAACTGTCCCTTTAATTCCTGGGGCAGGTCGACCTCGGTAGAGGGATGTGGAGGTTGTTCCACATCCCCATCAGGGGTGACCGAGGAGAATCCCTTCCAGGTTCCCTCCTCGGATGGAGCTTCAAATATATCCCTTCCAGGTTTCCTGGAATATCTGTCGTAAACGTTGGGTCGCTATTTCTTCCTCTGCTGCAGAGGACGAGGACGCGGCTACATCTCCTTGTAGGACTACTACCTCGGGCTTGGATTTTCTCTTCGTTCCTGTCCCCCTTCTTCCCGTGCATAACGTCATCTGCTGAAGCTCCTTATATAGGGGACAGTCTCTCCCGATCAATAATGGCACCTTCAGCTGCGGCACTTTCCCTGCCCTGACTGTACACCTTCCTTTTGGAGTGAGAATAGGCAGATTCACAGTGGGGTAATAGTGGGTGTCTCCATGGATACAGGATACGGCTACTTTGTCTGGTAGCAGTGTTGCGGAGGTCACCATCCGCTCCTCTACTAACGTAACCATACTTCCCGAGTCGAGAATAGCTACCACATCTTGTCCTTCGACTCACACCGGAATCTCTGAGGCTGGGGCTATCTCTGCTAACCAACAGTGGTGATCCTGCCCCCTCAAAACGAGATGTGTGGAGGTAGGCAGTGATGACTCCGTGACCATGGGCTCATCCTTGCTAGGACATTGAGGGGCATAATGGTTGGGAGACTGACATTTATAACACCGACCTTGCTGTGTGATGGCTGACTTCTCCCACCTCCGGGGGGGGCTTGGACGTTTCGGTGGCGCGCGCGCTGGGGTGAGTCGTGGTACGGGATTGGAAGACTCCTTCCGTTCCTCCTTGTCACTTTTTAACAACTCCCCTGTAGACCGATATGTTTCCACCGCCTGGGCTATGTCGTCGGCTGACAACGGGTTGGCTTGCCCCACAACCCTTTTTAAGTCACTGGGTAATTCTCTCAATATCTTGTCCACTACGAGAGTCTCTATCACATGTCCTACTCCCTTTTCAGGTTCTAGCCACTGTTTCGTCTGTCGTATTAATGCGAAGATCTGGGCACGGACGGGTTGATCAGCTGTATAGGTCCATTGATGGAACTTTACAGCCCTATCTCTGGCAGTCAGCTGGTACCGGGACAGGATCTCGGTTTTTAGTCGCCCATAGTCCGCAGCTTCGCGGGAATCCAGGTCAAAATAGGCTTCCTGAGCCACCCCGGTCAAAAGAGGGGCTAATGCGCTCGCCCATTCTGTGGGCGGCCACTCTTCCAAGGTGGCCGTCCTTTCGAAGGTCATGAGGAAGGCCTCAATATCATCCTCCTTGGAGAGACGAGGTAAGATGGCGTGAGCAGCCGCTCTTGGCTTAACTCTAGGTTCTTCTCGTCGGCTCAGCTGTTGTTGTAGGAGTTCTATGGTTGTCTGCTGTGCCGTGATCAATTGTTGTAGTAGGGCGTTATCCATCATTCTTGAATGGTTCCTCCGGGTCTACTGGAAGAATCTTGATTTACTCACTTATCCTTGTGTCACTCATCCACGTAATGCCCGTATCCTCCACCAATGTGAGCGGACCAAGTAATTGGGCGTCACTCTAAAGCGGGAAGGTGGAATAAACGAGTCAGGAGTAGGTTTTCTTGATTTAACACAGTTCTCTATTGAGGGCATTTGGTCAACAAAAACATTTCAACATAATCAATGAAAATCTTCCAAGGAAAAAAACATACATCTTCTTCTCCAGATGAAACAGGAACACAATAGGATTATCTTTAAGCTACAACAAAAAGTCACGGGATTGTCACCGTCTTAGTGGTTCTTCCTGGATAGCTCCTCTCTCTCGGTGGCCATCTTCCAGAGATAGTTTCCCCCCCTCTCTGCTGGTTCCATTCTCTCTCTCATCGGGGAAGGAGAGTATGTCATTAGTACCGTCAGCTGTGCTTAATTGCCTCTGGTTACCTTGTCTCCCATGCCTTGTTGGGCTACTATCCATGAGCCCAGCCTGCCCTCTGGTGGTCCTTCCACAATAGTCTATCGGTAAATAGCCCACCCATTTTTACCTACCTCATCCCCATACTGTTTTTATTTATTTAATTTTCTGCTCTTTTGCACACCAATATCTCTACCTGTACATGACCATCTGATCATTTATCACTCCAGTGTTAATCTGCAAAATTGTAATTATTCGCCTACCTCCTCATGCCTTTTGCACACAATGTATATAGACTCCCTTTTTTTCTACTGTTTCTAATTGTTAATTGTTTACTCCATGTGTAACTCTGTGTTATCTGTTCACACTGCTATGCTTTATCTTGGCCAGGTCGCAGTTGCAAATGAGAACTTGTTCTCAACTAGCCTACCTGGTTAAATAAAGGTGAAATAAAAAAAAAAATAAAAAATACTTATGTAAATTAGGTATTTCTGTTTTTATTTTTAATACATTTGCAAACAATTCTAAAAAGCTGTTTTCCATTGGTCATTATGCAGTATTGTGTGTAGATTGCTGAGGAATTATTTTTATTTAATCCATTTTAGAATAAAGCTGTAACGTAACAACATTTGGAAAAAGTCACGGGATCTGAATACTTTCCAAAGGCACTGTACATCAATATGATAAGCTCCATCTGAAGTGGTCTCATGGTGTGTAAGTGTGTATAGGTGTCTGATGAGCTCTCCAAAGATGTGTGTATCTGGCTCTGTGAAATAGGTTCATGGTGCATTATGTTTGTGTATTTGCAGATGTTTTAAATGCACTCACGATATATCTGAGTGGATAAACTGTCCTTGTGTGTCTGGACAAGCCAATATGTTTGGCTGTGTGAAGTGCCTTCATGGTGTGTGTGTGTGTGTGTGTGTGTGTGTGTGTGTGTGTGTGTGTGTGTGTGTGTGTGTGTGTGTGTGTGTGTGTGTGTGTGTGTGTGTGTGTGTGTGTGTGTGTGTGTGTGTGTGTGTGTGTGTGTGTGTGTGTGTGTGTGTGTGTGTGTGTGTGTGTGTGCCTGTGTCTAGCGTCGTTTGACTATTCCCTCAGGGCAGACAGACAGAGCCCCCACAGAAATAAACACACAGACAATTTACTCGCCGTTGATATGTCCTGCAAACTGAGGATGTGTCCCAAGTGGCACCCTATTCCCTATATAGCGCACTACTTTTTACCAGAGCCCATAGGGAATAGGATTCCACTTGGGATGCAGTCAGAGTGTGATGTTCAGAGTCATCACAAACAGAGGTAGTCAGGCCTTTCGCTGTTTTGGACTGTGTCTCCAACACATTCCCTATACATTATGCTTATTTTGACCTGAGCCGTATGGGCCCTGGTCAAAAGTGGTGCACTACACTCTAAGAAAAAAAGGTGCTGTCTTGAACCAAAAAGGGTTCCTCAGCTGTCTCCATAGGAGAATGCTTTAAAGAACTCCATTTAGTTCCAGGTAGAACACTCTTTGGATTCCATGTAGAATCCTTTCCACAGAAGGTTCGACATGGAACCCAAAAGTAGTCTACCTGGAACCAAAGAAGGTTCTACCTGGAAGCAAAAAGGGTTATCTTACAGGGACAGCTGCAGAACCCTTTTGGAACCCTTTTTTTCTAAGAGTGCAGAGAATTTCTGACGCAGCCCTGGCCTTTTGTTGTAGGGAGGTGTATAGCCTACCTGTATACCAGCCGCAGGCTCTATAGACTCCATTGATTTTCCGATTTTCCCAGGTGGAGCCCATTTCTCTCAAATCAATTCTGAGGAATCGCTTCTTCACCACCAAATGTCAGTTCGAAACCAGTGGAGTGTGAAGGGCAGAATTCTGAGGGCTTCCGGAGTTTTGTTCTGTCAGCCAGAGATGGGCTGGAGTGTTTGCAGAGAATGGAGAACTCAAAGGTGTGTGTGTGTGTGTGTGTGTGTGTGTGTGTGTGTGTGTGTGTGTGTGTGTGTGTGTGTGTGTGTGTGTGTGTGTGTGTGTGTGTGTGTGTGTGTGTGTGTGTGTGTGTGTGTGTGTGTGTGTGTGTGTGTGTGTGTGTGTGTGTGTGTGTGTGCGTGTGTGTCTGACAGCTGGGATACGAAGAAAGTATAAGGAACAAAGGGCCTGGCCATCACACCGCACTGTGCCTTGCCAGTCACAGTCACATACACACGCACACATACACACACACACACTGCACGTGTAGCAAATGGGGATGTGTAAAACTTCATCCTCAGCCTGAAGTGTCCCCACTTGTGCCAGCAAATAGCTCGCTTTTTGCGTGGCATAGACTGGTACAACGCTTCAGGAGGTCAGTGACGTGTGGTAGCAAGGCAGAGATCTCGAGTTCGAGCCAGGTATGGGTCGAATCGGGAAGAAGTGGTAATCAAATGAAAGTTTATTTGTCATGTGCGCTGAATACAACAGTAAAATTCTTACTTTCAGGCTATAACCAATAGTGCAAAAAGGTATTAGGTGAATAATAGGTAAGTAAAGAAATAAAACAACAGTAAAAAGACAGGCTATATACAGTAGCGAGGCTATAAAAGTAGTGAGGCTACATACAGCCACCGGTTAGTCCGGCTGATTGAGGTAGTATGTGCATGTAGATATGGTTAAAGCAACTATGCATATATAATGAACAGAGAGTAGCAGTAGCGTAAAAGAGGGGTTGGCGAGTGCTGGGTGGTGGGACACAATGCAGATAGCCCGGTTAGCCAGTGTGCGGGAGCACTGGTTGGTCGGGCAAATTGAGGTAGTATGTAGATTATTATTTGTTTTAATTTCACCTTTATTTAACCAGGTAGGCTAGTTGAGAACAAGTTCTCATTTGCAACTGCGACCTGGCCAAGATAAAGCAAAGCAGTGTGACATAGACAACAACACAGAGTTACACATGGAGTAAACAATAAACAAGCCAATAACACATTAAACAAGTCAATGACACAGTAGAAAAAATTAAGTATATATACAGTGTGTGCAAAAGGCATGAGGAGGTAGGCAATAAATAGGCTATAGGAGCGAATAATTACAATTTAGCAGATTAACACTGGAGTGATAAATGAGATGATGATGTGCAAGTAGATGATGATGTGCAAGTAGAGATACTGGTGTGCAAAAGAGCAGAAAAGTAAATAAAATAAAAACAGTATGGGGGTGAGGAAGGTAGATTGGATGGGCTATTTACAGATGGACGATGTACAGCTGCAGCGATCGGTTAGCTGCTCAGATAGTTGATGTTTAAAGTTGGTGAGGGAAATAAAAGTCTCCAACTTCAGCGATTTTTGCAATTCGTTCCAGTCACTGGCAGCAGAGGACTGGAAAGAAAGGCGGCCAAATGAGGTGTTGGCTTTGGGGATGATCAGTGAGATATGCCTGCTGTAACGTGTGCTACAGGTGGGTGTTGTTATCGTGACCAGTGAACTGAGATAAGGTGGAGCTTTACCTAGCATAGACTTATAGATGACTTGGAGCCAGTGGGTCTGGCGACGAATATGTAGCGAGCGCCAGCCGACTAGAGCATACAGGTCGCAGTGGTGGTGGTATAAGGTGATTTTGTAACAATACGGATGGCACTGTGATAGACTGCATCCAGTTTGCTGAGCAAAGTGTTGGAAGCTATTTTGTAGATGACTTCGCTGAAGTCGAGGATCGGTAGGATAGTCAGTTTTACTAGAGTAAGTTTGGCGGCGTGAGTGAAGGAGGCTTTGTTGCGAAATAGAAAGCCGATTCTAGATTTGATTTTTGATTGGAGATGTTTAATATGAGTCTGGAAGGAGAGTTTACATGAATGTATCGTTAAAGTGACTATGCATATATGATAAACAGAGAGTAGCAACAGCGTAAAAAGAGGGGTTGGGGGGTGTTTGGGTGTGTGTGTGTTGGGGGGGCACACAATGCAAATAGTCCGGGTAGCCATTTGATTACCTGTTCAGGAGTCTTATGGCTTGAGGGTAAAAACTGTTGAGAAGCCTTTTTGTCCTAGACTTGTCAGTCCGGTACCCCTTGCCATGCGGTAGTAGAGAGAACAGTCTATGACTGGGGTGGCTGGGGTCTTTGACCATTTGTAGGGCCTTCCTCTGACCCTGCCTGGTGTAGAGGTCCTGGATGGCAGGCAGCTTAGCTCCGGTGATGTACTGGGCCGCACACACTACCCTCTGTAGTGCCTTGCGGTCAGAGGCCGAGCAATTGCCATACCAGGCGGTGATGCAACCAGTCAAGATGCTCTTGATTTTGCAGCTATAGAACCTTTTCGAGGATCTCAGGACCGATGCCAAATCTTTTTCGTTTCCTTAGGGGGAATAGGCTTTGTCGTGCCCTCTTCACAACTGTCTTGGTGTGTTTGGTTCCAGGTATTATTGGTTCCAATCGCTAACTAATAATCGGAAGGAAGTGGTATTTGCTAAGCAAGCAGTGTGACGTCCTTTACACACATGCATACAGACACAGTCTGACCACAGGAGAGAGAATAGCGTGGGCTAGCTCAAGGACAGAGTTGGATGTCAGAATGACCTCTTTAAACTCAGTTTCGTTTGTTGATATTTTAATGGAGGGAACTCAGCAGTGATATGTATCTGTTTGTCTCCCACTGAGGTGTGTGTCTCTCTGTCTAAGTTGAAAGATGGTGTTTTCGGTTTGTGATGAAATTCAGGGAATTGTTTAGCAAAATTAAAGTCTCGCCAACTAATGTTCTGATGATTGCCTTGCCTGGTTCACCAACTACTTTGCAGACAGAGTTCAGTGTGTCAAATCGGAGGGCATGCTGTCCGGTCCTCTGGCAGTCTCTATGGGGGTGCCACAGGGTTCAATTCTCGGGCCGATTGTTTTCTCTGTATATATCAATGATGTTGCTCTTGCTGCGGGCGATTCCCTGATCCACCCTTACGCAGACGACACCATTCTGTATACTTCCGGCCCGTCCTTGGACACTGTGCTATCTAACCTCCAAACGAGCTTCAATGCCATACAACACTCCTTCCATGGCCTCCAACTGCTCGTAAACGCTAGTAAAACCAAATGCATGCTTTTGATCCGTTCGCTGCCTGCACCCGCACGCCCGACTAGCATCACCACCCTGGATGGTTCCGACCTAGAATATGTGGACATCTATAAGTACCTAGGTGTCTGGCAAGACTGTAAACTCTCCTTCCAGACTCATATCAAACATCTCCAATCTAAAATCAAATCTAGAGTCAGCTTTCTATTCCGCAACAAAGCCTCCTTCACTCACGCCGCCAAACTTACCCTAGTAAAACTGACTATCCTACCGATCCTCGACTTCGGCGATGTCATCTACAAAATAGCTTCCAACACTCTACTCAGCAAACTGGATGCAGTCTATCACAGTGCCATCCATTTTGTTACTAAAGCACCTTATACCACCCACCACTGCGACCTGTATGCTTTAGTCGGCTGGCCCTCACTATATATTCGTTGCCAGACCCACTGGCTCCAGGTCATCTACAAGTCCATGCTAATTAAAGCTCCGCCTTATCTCAGTTCACTGGTCACGATGGCAACACCCACCCGTAGCATGCGCTCCAGCAGGTGTATCTCACTGATCATCCCTAAAGCCAACACCCCATTTGGCCGCCTTTCGTTCCAGTTCTCTGCTGCCTGTGACTGGAATGAATTGCAAAAATCGCTGAAGTTGGAGATTTTTATCTCCCTCACCAACTTCAAACATCTGCTATCTGAGCAGCTAACCGATCGATGCAGCTGTACATAGTCTATCGGTAAATAGCCCACCCAATTTTACCTACCGCTTCCCCATACTGTTTATATTTATTTACTTTTCTGCTCTTTTGCACACCAGTATCTCTACCTGTACATGACCATCTGATCATTTATCACTCCAGTGTTAATCTGCAAAATTGTAATTATTCGCCTACCTCCTCATGCCTTTTGCACACAATGTATATAGACTCTCTTTTTTTCTACTGTGTTATTGACTTGTTAATTGTTTACTCCATGTGTCACTCTGTGTTGTCTGTTCACACTGCTATGCTTTATCTTGGCCAGGTCGCAGTTGCAAATGAGAACTTGTTCTCAACTAGCCTACCTGGTTAAATAAAGGTGAAAAAAATGCAATAGATTAGATCAGTTTTCTCTGTATCAGATTATGGGTGTATTCTGGGAATTGAGCCAAACACATCATTTGGTTAGTTCCCAAATTAATAAATTCAGAGACACTGAGGGGGATTGTAGATAGAGACACAGAGAGAGCGAGTACTAGAATCTGATGTCAAATTTATACTATTTGCTGATGATCAGGTGATTCTGTCCCCAACCAAGGAGGGTCTACAGCAGCACTTAGATCTTCTGTTCAGATTCTGTTAGACCCCGGCCCTGACAGTAAATCTCAGTATGACAAAAAATAATGGTGTTCTAAAAAATATCCAGTTGCCAGGACCACAAATACAAATTACATCAAGACACCATTACCCTAGAGCACACAAAAACAACACTTACCTTGGCCTAAACATCAGCACCACAGGTAACCTCAAGCTGTGAACGATCTGAGAGACAAGGCAAGAAGGGCCTCCCATGCCATCAAAAGGAACGTAACATTTTACATCCCAATTAGCATCTGGCTAAAAATACTTGAATCAGTTATACAACCCATTGCCCTTTATGGTTATGAGGTCTGCGGTCTGCTCACTAACCAAGAATTCACAAAATAGACAAACAGCAAATTGAGACTGCATGCATAATTCTGCAAAACCATCCTCCATGTACAACATACTGTAAAACACCAAATATTGCATGCAGGGCAGAATTAGTACGAATCCCGCTAATTATCAAATCCAGAAAGGAGACATAAAATTTCACAACCACCTAAAAGGAAGCGATTCCCTAACCTTCCATAACAAGCTTTCACCTACAGAGAGATGAACCTAAACTTGCTGGTCCTGGGGCTCTGCTTACAAACACAAACAGACCCCACAGAGCCCAAGGACAGCAACACAATTAGACCCAACCAAATCATAAGAAAACAAAAAGATAATTACTTGACAAATTGGAAAGAATTGACCAAAAAAACTAGCAAACTGGAATGGCCTTAAACAGAGAGTACACAGTGGCAAAATACCTGACCACAGTTGTCTGTGGCGCTGATGTTTAGGCCAAGGTATGTATAGTTTTTTGTGTGCTGTAGGGCAACAGTGTCTAGGTGGAATTTATATTTGTGGATCTGGCGACCTGACTTTTTGGAACACCATTATTTTAGTCTTACTGAGATGTACTGTCAGTGCCCAGGTCTGGCAGAATCTGTGCTGAATATCTAGCTGCTGCTGTAGGCCCTCCTTGGTTGGTGACAGAAGCACCAGATCATCAGCAAACAGTAGACATTTGACTTCATATTCTATTAGGGTGAGGCCGGGTGCTGCAGACTTTTCTAGTGTCCTCGCCAATTTGATGATATATATGAGGGTGGGGCTCAAGCCTCATCCCTGTCTCACCCTATGGCCCTGTGGGAAGAAATGTGTGTGTTTTTTGCCGATTTTAACCGAACACTTGTTTGTGTGCATGGATTTTATAATGTCTTATGTTTTCCCCAACACTGCTTTCCATCAATTTGTATAGCCGACCCTCATGGCAAATTGAGTCAAAGGCTTCTTTGAAATTAACAAAGCATGACAAGACCTTGCCTTGCCTTTGCTTTGGTTTGTTTGTCAATTAGGGTGTGCAGGGTGAATACGTGGTCTGTCGTACGATAATTTGGCAAAAAGCCAATTTTACATTTTCTCAGTACATTGTTTTCACTGAGGAAATGTACAAGTCTGCTGTTAATGATAAATCAGAGGATTTCCCCAAGGTTGCTGTTGATGCATATCCCACGGTAGTTATTGGGGTCAAATTTGTCTCCACTTTTTTGGATTGGGGTGATCAGTCCTATACTCAGGTTTTCCAGATCTCTATGTTTTTGGTTGGGCAGGTTTTTCCATTTCTTTCTTAGATTTTTGAAATCTTCATCAAACCATTTCGTGTAACGCCTGTCATCGGAAGGAGTGGACCAAAGCGCAGCGTGAAAAGTGTTCATGATTTTTTTATTATCAAAAAACACTTGAACAAAGTAACAAAACGAAAGCGAACAGTTCTGTCAGGTAACAGAGACTAAACAGAAAATGACAATTTGTCATTGTTGTTCATTTTCTTCGGTTTTCTATTTGAGATTTTTAGATTTGATAGTGGAAGCTGAGAGGTCAAATATACTGTTAAAATGTTCTACTGCCAAGTTTTCACCTTCACTATTACAGTAGACCATTTTGTCCAGGAAGTTGTCTAAAAGGGATTGAATTTGTTGTTGCCTAATTGTTTTTTGGTAGGTTTCCAAACTACATTCCTTCCATCTATAGCATTTCTTAATATTACTCAGTTCCTTTGGCTTTGATGCCTCAAGATTGAGTATTGCTCTGTTCAAGTAGACTGTGATTTTGCTGTGGTCTGAACAGGGGTGTCAGTGGGCTGACTATGAACGCTCTGAGAGACTGGGTTGAGGTCAGTGATAAAGTAGTCTACAGTACTACTGCCAAGAGATGAGCTACAGGTGTACCTACCATTGGAGTCCACTCGAAGCCTACCATTGACTACGTACATACCCAGTGTTTGACAGAGCTGCAGGAGTTGTGAGACATTTTTGTTGGTTATGTTGTCATAGTTGTGCCTAGGGGGGCATATGGGGGAGAGAATTCTGTCACCTACAGGCAGGTGTTTGTCCCCTTGTGTGCTGAGGGTGTCAGGTTCTTGTCCGGTTCTGGCATTTATTGATTTCCCCCTCCAGGATGGAGAAGCTGTGTTCATTAAAGTATGGGTATTCTAGTGGGGGGATATAGGTAGCACACAGGAGGACATTTTTCTCTGTTAAGATAATTTCCTTTTGAATTTCTATCCAAATGTAAAATGTTCCTGTTTTGATTCATTTAATTGAGTCAGTTAGGTCTGCTTTATGGGGCGGCAGGTAGCCTAGTGGTTAGGTTGTTGGACTCATAACTGAAAGGTTGCACGATCGAATCCCCGAGCTGACAAGGTAAAGTTCTGTCATTCTACCCCTGAACAAGGCAGTTAACCCAATGTTCCTAGGCCGTCATTGAAAACAAGAATTTGTTCTTAACTGACTTTCCTGGTAAAAAAAAGGAAATGCATACCCCCTGAGTCCCTTCCCTGTTTCACACCTGGTATTTTGGTGGGTGGGACTACCAGCTCTCCGTAACCTAGAGGGTCCATCTCCTCTATACCAGGTTTCTTGTAGGATGACAATGTCTGTATTTCTTTGATGATGTCCAGGTTCCTGCTCTTTTGGCCAAAGGCAGATGACCTCAGGCCTTGGATATTTCAGGATGAGATAGTGAAGGCTTTTTTGCTCCGTAAAGTGTCTAATGTTGTTGGTCCTGTGGTTTGGCCTCAGGCCAGTAAGTGTGAGCTGAGCATCTGGTACATGCTATTGGCTTGGGCTAGTGCAAGAGTGGGGGTTGGGCATGTTTGACTGCTCACGCCTGGGCGTGTGTGTGACTTCCATGTTGACGCCCTCTTTGCGGGTGTGGGGTGCATGGGGTGGGCAGGAGGGGCATAGGTCTGATCTGAGGGGGCGTAAATGGGGTGTGGGCATGGTTGACTTGTTTTTTTCCACCTTTATTTAACCAGGTAGGCCAGTTGAGAACAAGTTCTCATTTACAACTGCGACCTGGTCAAGATAAAACAAAGCAGTGCGACAAAAAACATCAACACAGGGTTACACATGGGATAAACAAAAGTAGAGTCAATAACAATAGAAAAAATCTATACACAGTGTGTGCAAATTTACATCGGAACCGGAATCCCTCAACTGAAGCTAGCTAGCTAACTAGCTACCAGCTATCAGTCAGCTAACCACTGCTAGCGGTCATCAGCTAACCTTTAGCTTGGAAAGCTCTCGCCAGTTCGTGCAACGCGTTTCAAACCAGAGCATAATGGACCTATTTTTCTCTCCATATCCCCATGATTCCAAGCTCTGAACATTTTCATCTGGATCATCGCAGCTAGCTAACCGCAACCCGGGTTAACTCCTGGCTAACGTTTCCGTCCTGGTGCAAGCACCATTTAGCCTGGATCTAGCCCATGCTAGGCCCATCTCTTTGCTAGGGCTCCTGGGCTACTCCTGAAGCCCACTCCTGGGCTACAATATCCGGACCTCTTCTACTGCCTGTACGGGGCACAGAACCCCGCCGATCCTTCACGACTGGAATACCGACATAATCTGCCGAGGATTCCAACAGGCCCCTCAGGCGTGATGTCCCCTGAAGGCCCATCCTGCTAATCGCTGCCTGCGAGCTATCCAGAGCATATTGGACTGTTAGCTGATCCATCGGCAAGTTTCTTGGACCACTATACCCATTTTGCCAATTGGACTTGGACCCCTCTGCCACATGGAACCCTACTAATCCACGACTGGTCTATCAACGCCACCGCACGAGGAGACAAAAACCGACCTTCCCCCATCACGATGTCCCTCTAAGGCCCTTCTGGTAGCTTGCTCTCCCCAGCCTGCTAACTGCTAGTTTGCTATCCCCGGCCTGCTAACTCTCTGAATCGCCATGTCCCCTGCGAGCCCAACCACTCACTGGACGCATATGATCACTTGGCTACGCATGCCTCTCCTTAATATCAATATGCCTTGTCCATTACTGTCCTGGTTAGTGATTACAGTCTTATTTCACTGTAGAGCCTCTAGCCCTGCTCAATATGCCTTAACTTCTTATGGTATAGTGGACAATTGTGTCCCACTTGGCCAAAAACCAGGGAAAATTAAAATAAATTGATATAAAAATCTAACTTTCATTAAATCACACATGTAAGATAATCAATTAAAGCTACACTCGTTGTGAATTCAGCCAAAATGTCAGATTTTTAAAAGGCTTTTCGGCGAAAGCATAAGAAGCTATTATCTGATGATAGCACAACAGTAAACAAAGAGGGTAGCATATTTCAACCCTGCAGTCGCTACACAAAACGCAGAAATAAAATATAAAACATGCCTTACCTTTGATGAGCTTCATTTGTTGGTACTCCAATATGTCCCATAAACATCACAATTGGTTCTTTTGTATGATTAATTCCATCCATATATATCCAAAATGTCAATTTCTTTGGTGCATTTGATCCATAAAAAAACAGCTTCCAAAATGCACAACATCACTCCAAATATTTCAAAAGTTGCTTATAAACTATTTTTGTAATACAACTTTAGGTATTTTTAAACGTTAATAATCGATCAAATTGAAGACGGGTCTATCTGTTTTCAATAGAGGACGAGAGGAAACTAACACTACTTTTCAAGTCTTGCGCAACTCTCAACAGTTTTACGCAGTTCCTAGTTGGCCCTACTTCTTCATTGCACAAATGAATAACCTCAACCAAATTCCAAAGACTGGTGACATCCAGTGGAAGCGGTGGAACTGAAAACAAGTTCCTAAGAAATGTCGTTTGCCAATGAGTACTCAGCGAACAGACAGAGACCCTCCAAAATTAATTCTCAACGGTTAGTTCTCGGGGTTTTTCCTGCTACATAAGTTCTGTTATACTCACAGACATATATTCTTGGCATGAGTAGCAGGAAGTTGAAATTGGGCACGCTATTTATCCAAAAGGGATAATGCTTCCCCCTATACCTTAAGAAGTTAACCAACCATGTTGTTCCACCTCCCACATATGCAATGACATCACCTGGTCTCTAGAGACTATAACTCTCTCATCATTACGCAATGCACAGGTTTACCTCCAATGTACTCTCTTCCTACCATAGCTTTGTCTGTACATTATGTCTTGAATATATGCTATCGTGCCCAGAAACCTGCTCCTTTTACTCTCTGTCCCGAACATGCTAGACGGCCAGTTCTTTTAGCCTTTTGCCGTACCCTTATTCTATTTATCCTCTGTTCCTCTGGTGATGTAAATGTTAATCCAGGACCTGCAGTGCCTAGCTCCACTCCAAGTCCCCAGGTGCTCTCATTTGTTGACATCTATAACCGTAAAAGCCTTGGTTTCATGCATGTTAACATTAGAAGTCTCCTCCCTAAGTTTGTTTTATCCACTGCACTAGCACATTCTGACAACCCAGATGTCTCAGCCATGTCTGAATCCTGGCTTAGAAAAACCACCAAAAACCCAGAAATTTCCAAAGGGGGCAGTGTTGCAATCTACTGCAGATATAGCCTGCAGAGTTCTGTCCTACTATCCAGGTCTATACCAAAACAATTTGAGATTCTACTTCTAAAAATGCACCTTTCCGGAAACAAGTCTCTCACCGTTACCGCTTGCTATAGACCACCCTCTGCCCCCAGCTGTGCCCTGGACACCATAAGTGAATTGATTTCCCCCCCATCTATCCTCTGAGCTTGTGCTGCTAGGTGACCTAAACTGGGACACCCCGGCCATCCTACCATCTAAGCTTGATGCCCTCAATCTCACACAAATTATCAATGAACATACCAGGTACTACCCCAAATCTGTAAACACGGGCACCCTCATAGATATCATCCTAACTAACTTGCCGTCCAAATACACCTCTGCTGTTTTGAACGAAGATCTCAGCGATCACTGCCTCATTGCCTGCATCCGTAATCGGTCTGCGGTCAAACGACCACCCCTCATTACTGTCAAACGCTCCCTAAAACACTTCAGCGAACAGGCCTTTCTAATCGACCTGGCCGGGGTATCCTGGAATGACATTGACCTCACCATGTCAGTAGAGGATGCCTGGTTATTCTTTAAAAGTGCCTTCCTCACCGTCTTAAATAAGCATGCTGAATAGATATAGCCCTTGGTTCACTCCAGACCTGTCTGCCCTTGACCAGCACAAAAACATCCCGTGGCATTCTGCATTAGCATCGAATAGACCCCGTGATACGTAACTTTTAAAGGGAGTTAGGAACCAATATACACAGGCAGTTAGGAAAGCTAAGGCAAGCTTTTTCAAGCAGAAATTTGCATCCTGTAGCACAAACTCAACAAAGTTCTGGGACACTGTAAAGTCCATGGAGAATAAGAGAACCTCCTCCCAGCTGCCCACTGCACCGAGGCTAGGAAACACTGTCACTACCGATCCACTATAATTCAGATTTCAAAAAGCATTTCTCTTCGGCTGGCCATGCTTTCCACCTGGTTATCCCTACCCCGGTTAACTGCCCGTCACCCTCCACAGCAACCCGCCCAAACCCCCACCATTTATCCTACACCTAAATCCAGATAGCTGATGTTCTGAAAGAGCTGCTAAATCTGGACCCCGACAAATCAGCCGGGCTAGACAATCTGGACCCTTTCTTTCTAAAAATTATCGGCTGAAATTGTTGCAACCACTCTCTTTCGTATCGTCTGAGATTCCCAAAGATTGAAAGCTGCCACGGTCATCCCCCTCTTCAAAGGGGGAGACACTCTAGACCCAAACTGCTACAGACCTATATCTATCCTACCCTGCCTTTCTAAGGTCTTCGATAGCCAAGTTAACAAACAGATCACTGACCATTTCAAATCCCACCGTACCTTCTCCGCTACGCAATCTGGTTTCAGAGTTGGTCATGGGTGCACCTCAGCCACGCTCAAGGTCCTAAATGATATCGTAACCGCCATCGATAAGAGACATTACTGTGCAGCCGTATTCATTGACCTGGCCAAGGCATTCGACTCTGTCAATCACCACATTCTTATCAGCAGACTCAACAGCCTTGGTTTCTCAAATGACTGCCTTGCCTGGTTCACAAACTACTTCTCTGACAGAGTTCAGTGTGTCAATCGGAGGGCCTGTTGTCCGGACCTCTGGCAGTCTCTATAGGGGTGCCACAGGGTTCAATTCTCTGGCCGACTCTCTTCTCTCTATACATCAATGATGTCGCTCTTGCTGCTGGTGATTCTCTGATCCACCTCTATGCAGACGACACCATTCTGTATACTTCTGACCATTCTATGGACACTGTTAACCAACCTCCAGACGAGCGTCAATGCCAAAGAACTCTCCTTCCGTGGCCTCCAACTGCTCTTAATTGCAAGTTAAACTAAATGCATGCTCTTCAACCGATCACTGCCCACACCTGCCCGCCCGCCCAGCATTACTACTCTGGACAGCTACAAATACCTAGGTGTCTGGTTAGACTGTAAACACTCCTTCCAGACTCACATTAAGCATCTCCAATCCAAAATTACATCTAGAATCGGCTTCCTATTTCGCAACAAAGCATTTACATTTACATTTACATTTAAGTCATTTAGCAGACGCTCTTATCCAGAGCGACTTACAAGTTGGTGCATTCACCTTATGACATCCAGTGGAACAGTCACTTTACAATAGTGCATCTAAATCTAAAAGGGGGGGTGAGAGGGATTACTTATCCTATCCTAGGTATTCCTTAAAGAGGTGGGGTTTCAGGTGTCTCCGGAAGGTGGTGATTGACTCCGCTGTCCTGGCGTCGTGAGGGAGTTTGTTCCACCATTGGGGGGCCAGAGCAGCGAACAGTTTTGACTGGGCTGAGCGGGAACTGTACTTCCTCAGTGGTAGGGAGGCGAGCAGGCCAGAGGTGGATGAACGCAGTGCCCTTGTTTGGGTGTAGGGCCTGATCAGAGCCTGGAGGTACTGAGGTGCCGTTCCCCTCACAGCTCCGTAGGCAAGCACCATGGTCTTGTAGCGGATGCGAGCTTCAACTGGAAGCCAGTGGAGAGAGCGGAGGAGCGGGGTGATGTGAGAGAACTTGGGAAGGTTGAACACCAGACGGGCTGCGGCGTTCTGGATGAGTTGTAGGGGTTTAATGGCACAGGCAGGGAGCCCAGCCAACAGCGAGTTGCAGTAATCCAGACGGGAGATGACAAGTGCCTGGATTAGGACCTGCGCCGCTTCCTGTGTGAGGCAGGGTCGTACTCTGCGGATGTTGTAGAGCATGAACCTACAGGAACGGGCCACCGCCTTGATGTTAGTTGAGAACGACAGGGTGTTGTCCAGGAACACGCCAAGGTTCTTAGCGCTCTGGGAGGAGGACACAATGGAGTTGTCAACCGTGATGGCGAGATCATGGAACGGGCAGTCCTTCCCCGGGAGGAAGAGCAGCTCCGTCTTGCCGAGGTTCAGCTTGAGGTGGTGATCCGTCATCCACACTGATATGTCTGCCAGACATGCAGAGATGCGATTCGCCACCTGGTCATCAGAAGGGGGAAAGGAGAAGATTAATTGTGTGTCGTCTGCATAGCAATGATAGGAGAGACCATGTGAGGTTATGACAGAGCCAAGTGACTTGGTGTATAGCGAGAATAGGAGAGGGCCTAGAACAGAGCCCTGGGGGACACCAGTGGTGAGAGCGTGTGGTGAGCATCCTTCACTCATGATGCCAAACATACCCTCGTAAAATTGACCATCCTACCAATCCTCGACTTTTGCGATGTCATTTACAAAATAGCACCCAACACTCTACTCAACAAATTTGATGCTGTCTAGCACAGTGCCATCCGTTTTTGTCACCAAAGCCCCATATACTACCCACCACTGCGACCTGTATGCTCTCAATATCTGACTCTCGCTTCACACTCGTCGCCAAACCCACTGGCTTCAGGTCATCTAAAAAGAAAAGAAAAAAAGAAATAGAAAAAAAGACAATGAAAAATAAATAAAAAAATTAAATAAAAATGGAGTAAAGAGGTAAGGCAATTAATAGGCCATAGTAGCTAAGTAATTACAATTTAGCAAATTAACATTGGAGTGATAAATGATACAGATGATGATGTGGAAGTAGAAATTCTGGTGTGCAAAAGAGCAAAAAAAGTAAATAAAAACAATATGGGGATGAGGTAGGTAGTTGGATGGGCTATTTACAGTGGTCCTGTGTTGTTTGGGGTGGGATTGTGTATGTGGCTGGTGGTGTTGTGGTCTGGATGTAGGTCCCCTCGGCTTGGGTCCTCTATGTGTAGGTCCGAGGGGGGGGGGTCTTGGAGAGTGTCTCGGTGGTCTGGTCGGGGTGTCTATTGATCTGTTGCTCCTGTGTGAAGTGTTGGTGCTGTGTTTGAGAGCGATGTCCTTTAGTGTCTGGGTGAAGGTGGGCGCTGCTGCCTTGTATTGGTGGACCTGGTCATAAATGCTGTTCAAGTCCAGGGTTGAGTGGTGGGCCGGGAAAACATTTGGTTTTGAGACACAGTCACGGGAAATACTTGTGTTTACCCGCTGTATGGTAGCAGGGTGGAAGTCTTTTCGTGGTAGCAGGGTGGAGATAACCATTTGTGCATTGGAGAAAGTAGAAGAAGCTTTTTCAATCACTCCCTTGAGTGCTGTGGTGCTGTGCTCTCAGGTTGTTTGTGCCTATGTGTATTATTATGTGGCTAGTGAACCGAGTTGGTCCTCAGACAGAAAGTTTAGGGTGCGCTGGGTGTTTGGACACCAGAGTTAAAACACACTGTGTTTGGGAAAACCCTTTTTTTCTGGTATATATGTATTTCCCATTTGGGTCCATAAGGAGAACAATCTGTGTATTGTGTTTGTCCTCAGTGGGTGTGGGGGGATTGTTAGAAGGGCTATCAGGGTGGCTGACAGGGGGGTGGTTCAGAGGGGGTGAGATCCCCTGGGCTTGGGGTTCTTCATTTGTCTAGTCTGCTGTGATGTCGACGCTATGGTCAGGGTCTGGTGTGGACTGTTCTGCTGTGGTGTCGAGACTTTTGCCGGGAGCTGAGGTGGGCTGTTCTGCTGGCTTCTCTGCGGGGGTGGACACCTCTCTAGTGGGTTGTTCTCTGTCACACGCCATCCCCCTCAACCTCTCCTCCAGCAGTCTGATCCTCTCCTCTAGTGCTCTGTTCTTCTCCTGCTCTTGCTTATATTGTTGATGTTGTCTCACCACTGCCCAGAGTGTAGATATGTCTCTCTCCAACTCCAGCTCTCCGGGTCTGGTTAAGGGGATATTGTTGATGTTGTCTCACCACTGCCCAGAGTGTAGATATGTCTCTCTACAACTCCAGCTCTCCGGGTCTGGTTAAGGGGATGTTGTTGATGTTGTCTCACCACTTCCCAGAGTGTAGATATGTCTCTCTCCAACTCCAGCTCTCCGGGTCTGGTTAAGGGGATATTGTTGATGTTGTCTCACCACTGCCCAGAGTGTAGATATGTCTCTCTCCAACTCCAGCTCTCCGGGTCTGGTTAAGAGGATATTGTTGATGTTGTCTCACCACTGCCCAGAGTGTAGATATGTCTCTCTACAACTCCAGCTCTCCGGGTCTGGTTAAGGGGATATTGTTGATGTTGTCTCACCACTGCCCAGAGTGTAGATATGTCTCTCTCCAACTCCAGCTCTCCGGGTCTGGTTAAGGGGATATTGTTGATGTTGTCTCACCACTGCCCAGAGTGTAGATATTCTCTCTACAACTACAGCTCTCCGGGTCTGGTTAAGGGGATATTGTTGATGTTGTCTCACCACTGCCCAGAGTGTAGATATGTCTCTCTCCAACTCCAGCTCTCCGGGTCTGGTTAAGGGGATGTTGTTGATGTTGTCTCACCACTGCCCAGAGTGTAGATATGTCTCTCTCCGGGTCTGGTTAAGGGGATATTGTTGATGTTGTCTCACCACTGCCCAGAGTGTAGATATGTCTCTCTCCAACTCCAGCTCTCCGGGGGTCTGGTTAAGGGGATGTTGTTGATGTTGTCTCACCACTGCCCAGAGTGTAGATATGTCTCTCTCCAACTCCAGCTCTCCGGGTCTGGTTAAGGGGATGTTGTTGATGTTGTCTCACCACTGCCCAGAGTGTAGATATGTCTCTCTCCAACTCCAGCTCTCTGGGTCTGGTTAAGGGGATGCTGTTGATGTTGTCTCACCACTGCCCAGAGTGTAGATATGTCTCTCTACAACTCCAGCTCTCCGGGTCTGGTTAAGGGGATATTGTTGCGCTGGACTGGACTGTAATCTGAGTCTGTGCTGACTGGAGTGTAATCACTTGCTGTTCCAGCTCCTCCTGCCTTTATGTCCAGCTGGGTTAAACGTATCCTTCATTTTAATGAGGGTGTAGTACTCTGTGCTGGGAGGTTGACTTTCCGCATGGGCTTGCTCGTAAAGTTTGTGGTGTTAGTCTCTTTCTCTCTTTCTCTCTCTCTCTCTCTCTTTCTCTCTCTCTCTCTCTCTCTCTCTCTCTCTCTCTCTCTCTCTCTCTCTCTCTCTCTCTCTCTCTCTCTCTCTCTCTCTCTCTCTCTCTCTCTCTCTCCTCTCTCTCTTCTCTCTCTCTTCTCTCTGTCCCCTGGGATGGAGGGATATACAGTGCCTTCAGAAAGTATTCATACCAATTGACTTATTCCACATCCTGAATTCAAAATGGATTAAATCAATTTTTGTTCTCACGCATCATCACACAATACTCCATAATGAGTTTTTTTTTTAAATGGCACATTTATTGAAAATGTAATACAGAAATATCTAATGTACATAATGTATACATATGTTAGAATCACCTTTGGCAGATATTACAGATGTGAGTCTTTCTTGGTAAGTCTCTAAGAGCTTTGCATACTTAGATTGAACAATATTTGCACATTTAAATTCTTCAAGCTCTGTCAAGTTGGTATTTGATCATTGCTAGACTGCCATTTTCATGTTTTGCCATAGATTTTCAAGATGATTTAAGTCTAAATTTTAACTTGGCTACTCATGAACATTCAATGTCATCTTGGTAAGCAACTCCAGTGTATATTTGGCTTTTTAGGTTATTGTCCTGCTGAAAGGTAAATTTGTCTCCCAGTGTCTGTTGGAAAGCAGACTGAACCAGGGTTCCTCTAGGATTTAGCCTGTGCTTAGATCTCTTCTGTTTTTGTTATCCTATAAAACTCCCTAGTCCTTGCCGATGACACGAATACTCATAACACAATACAGCCACCACCATGCTTGAAAATATGAATCGTGGTACTCAGTGATGTGTTGGATTTGCCCCAAACATAACGCTTTGGATTCAGGACATAGTTAATTTCTATGCCACATTTAAAAAAAATCAGTTTTACTCGAGTGCCTTATTGCAAACAGGATGCATGTTTTGGAATATATTTTCTTCTGTACAGGCTTCCTTATTTTCACTCTGTCATTTAGAATAGGATTTATGGAATAACTACAATGTTGTTGATCCATCCTCAGTTTTCTCCCATCACAGCCATTAAACTCTGTAACTGTTTTAATGTCATCATTGGACTAATGGTGAAATCCCTGAGGTTTCCTTCCTCTCCGACAATTGAGTTAGCCTTTTTAGTGACTGGGCGTATTGATACATTATCCAAAGTGTAATTGATAACGTCACTATGCTCAAAGAAATATTCAATGTCTGCTTTTTTTACACTCTTTTTATGAAGCATTGGAAAACCTCCCTGGTTTTAACCTTCCTTTGTGGCTGAATCTGGGTTTGAAATTCACTCCTCGACTGAGTGACCTTGCAGATAATTGTATGCGTGGGGTACAGAGATGAGGTAGTCATTCAAAAATAATGTTAACACTATTATTGCACACAGAATGAGTCCATGTAACATATTATGTGAATTGTTAAGCACATTTTTCTCCTGAACGTATTTAGCTTTGCCATAACAAAAGAAGTCAAATACTTAATAACTCAAGACATTTCAGCTTTTAATTTGTTATTCATTTGTAAACATTTCTAAAAAC
>NC_060187.1:21414957-21469957 GCF_021184085.1 Oncorhynchus gorbuscha | reverse complement strand
TTCTCAGTTCCTATGCTTCCTGGCTGATGTTTTGGACACTTTTGAATGCTGGCGGTGCTTTCACTCTAGTGGTAGCATGAGACGGAGTCTACAACCCACACAAGTGGCTCAGGTAGTGCAGCTCATCCAGGATGACACATCAATGTGAGCTGTGGCAAGAAGGTTTGCTGTGTCTGTCCGCGTAGTGTCCAGAGCATGGAGGGGCTACCAGGAGACAGGCCAGTACATCAGGAGATGTGGAGGAGGCCGTAGGAGGGCAACAACCCAGCAGCAGGACCGCTACCTCCGCCTTTGTGCAAGGAGGAGCAGGAGGAGCACTGCTAGAGCCCTGCAAAATGACCTCAAGCCGGCCACAAATGTGCATGTGTCTGCTCAAACGGTCAGAAACAGACTACATGAGGGTGGTATGATGGCCCGACATCCACAGGTGGGGGTTGTGCTTACAGCCCAACACCGTGCAGGACGTTTGGCATTTGCCAGAGAACACCAAGATTGGAAAATTTGCCACTGGCGCCCTGTGCTCTTCACAGATGAAAGCAGGTTCACACTGAGCATATGTGACAGACGTGACAGAGTCTGGAGACGCTGTGGAGAACGTTCTGCTGCCTGCAACATCTTCCAGCATGACCGGCTTGGCGGTGGGTCAGTCATGGTGTGGGTCCATTTCTTTGGGGGGGCCGCACAGCCCTCCATGTGCTCGCCAGAGGTAGCCTGACTGCCATTAGGTACCGAGATGAGATCCTCAGACCCCTTGTGAGACCATATGCTGGTGCGGTTGGCCCTGGGTTCCTCCTAATGCAAGACAATGCTAGACCTCATGTGGCTGGAGTGTGTCAGCATTTCCTGCAAGAGGAAGGCATTGATGCTATGGACTGGCCCGCCCGTTCCCCAGACCTGAATCCAATTGAGCACATCTGGGACATCATGTCTCGCTCCATCCACCAACACCACGTTGCACCACAGACTGTCCAGGAGTTGGCGGATGCTTTAGTCCAGGTCTGGGAAGAGATCCCTCAGGAGACCAACCGCCACCTCATCAGGAGCATGCCGAGGCATTGTAGGGAGGTCATACAGGCACGTGGAGGCCACACACACTACTGAGCCTCATTTTGACCTGTTTTAAGGACATTACATCAAAGTTGGATCAGCCTGTAGTGTGGTTTTCCACTTTAATTTTGAGTGTGACTCCAAACCCAGACCTCCATGGGTTGATAAATTTGATTTCCATTGATAATTTTTGTGTGATTTTGTTGGCAGCACATTCAACTATGTAAAGAAAAAAGCATTTATTAAGAATATTTCATTCATTCAGAACTAGGATGTGTTATATTAGTGCTCCCTTTATTTTTTTGAGCAGTGTATTTCTATGTGTCCTATCTGTGCCTGGAGTTCAAAAGTAGTGTTATTAACAGTCTTATTGAAACATGTTCTCAGAACGTTAATAAAACCTCACAGGAAAACTTTCAGTGAACCATAGTAAAACACTCTCAGAACTTCCCTGCAACCTAAAAATCTACGTTCCCAGAACAGGCGTCATTTTCACTTCCGTTCTCAGAATGTTTATTAAACGTTCTGTTTTACCAGTCAGGCTACGTATGGCTTCGTTCCCAGAACCAATGGGAAACCAAAACCCACGTTCCCACAACTTCCAAGGAACCACATGTGCTAGCTAGGGAGGTAGTAGCCTACTAGATGTCACTGGCACAAGCTTACTTACAATAAGTGAGGAGCGTGTTGCTGTAGAAATTAAATAGGCCAATGCAACAACAACAAAAGGGGAGGGGGGTCCTTTTGAGCACCTGCCCCCTCAAAGGTCTGTGCACGGCCCCATGTGTGTCAGTGTGCAAGTGTGTGTGTGTGCGCATATGTGTGTGTGACAGAGTAAGACAGAATGTGTGTGTGTGTGTGCTATTTAAAGCTCCTTAGAGTCTGAGCAAACTAATTAGGCAGCAGACTGTCTCCCATGGCAACCCAACCCCTGACCAGGTCAGCTGCTCCATCTGACTCTCCACACAACCTGTCTGCTATAGCCCTGCTGTCATACTGTCCTGTTACTCTCTTTTAGCCTGTTTCCCTCTATCACGCTATTCCCATGCACTCTATTTCTCTCCCCATCTCTCTGTCCATCTCACCCGAAAGTTATTTTACCCTGCTTCCATTTAGTGTTGCCCGGAACAGAAGTGGTTAGGAACGAGGGAATTTGGAGAGAGAGAGGAAGGGAGAGATGGTGGGAGAGAAGAGGGGATGGATGGAGAGAGGTTGGGGAAGGAGAGAGGAGAGGGAGGTGGGAGAAAAGAGGGGATGGAGGGAGAGAGGTTGGGGAAGGAGAGAGGAGAGGGAGGTGGGAGAAAAGAGGGGATGGAGGGAGAGAGGTTGGGGAAGGAGAGAGCAGTAGGCTATGTCTGTGTGTCATGTTCCATTCATTGGGTTGAGGATGTTGAAGACTTTGTGGATCAATTCTTCCTAAGGGGCACGCGTCATAAATTGCACCTTAATTCCTATACAGTGCACTACTTTTTGCCAGAGCCCTATATGGGCCCTGGACAAAATTGATCCACTAGATATGGAAACGCGTGCCATATGGGACACAGCTTTGGAGTTCTCCTGCAGAACAGTCTTACAGACTCTTTGTGTCTTCACTGACAGTGGAAGAGCTCTTATCTGAGGGTTTCTGGTGACATGTTCTTGACATTCTGACACAATTCTGAACTCTACATGAATTGGTGAGAAACTGCCCAAATGCCCTAATAATGTAATTTTCCAGAGGAAAGATCTGGTAGTAGGGCAAAGGTATAATTTGGTCTAAATATTTACCCCACTCTCTCTCCCTCTTTCTTTCCTCCTTCTCTACCCCTATTCTGCACTCTATCTCCATCTCTTTCTTTCTCTCTCTTTCTCCAGCCTACCCTTTCTCTCTGTCTTTTTCTCTCCCTCTCTTCATCTGGCCCTCCACCACCTCTTTCTCTACATCTCTTTCTCTCTCTCTCAAGTTCAGCTTCCATCTTTCCCTCACTTCTGTGATAAGACTTCTGTTCAGGAGTTCATGCTTCCAGGGCTTATGAGTAGTTGACACGCACGCACGCACGCACGCACGCACGCACGCACGCACGCACGCACGCACGACGCACGCACGCACGCACGCACACACACACACACACACACACACACACACACACACACACACACACACACACACACACACACACACACACACACACACACACATACACATACACACACACACACCTGCTCTGCCTGCTCTGCCTGCTCTGCCTGCTCTGGGGAGATAAGTCCTGGAAGCTGTTCCTGTAGACTGCTCTCTTTCCTCTCTGGCCCTGTACAGGCGCAGGAGTACTAAGCCACTAAACCCTGCTTGCAAGCCAGCCTCTGACACAATGCAGGGAGAGGGGTAGAGGGGGGTAGGGGGTAGGGAGTAGAGAGAGAGAGAGAGAGAGAGAGAGAGAGAGAGAGAGAGAGAGAGAGAGAGAGAGAGAGAGAGAGAGAGAGAGAGAGAGAGAGAGAGAGAGAGAGAGAGGGTAGAGAGAGAGAGAGAGAGAGAGAGAGAGAGAGAGAGAGAGAGAGAGAGAGAGAGAGAGAGAGAGAGAGAGAGAGAGAGAGAGAGAGAGAGAGAGAGAGAGAGAGAGAGAGGTAGAGATAGAAAGTAAGAAAGGGAGGGAGGAAGTAAGGAGGGTGAGAGAGAGGTGTTGAGTGATCACAGTCTGTATACCTAGGTGTGTGTGAAAAAGAGGTGTGTGTAAAAGAGAGGTGTGTGTGTGTGTAAGAGAGGATTGTGTGAAAGGGAGGTGTGTGTGGGAGAAAGAGAGGTGTGTGTGTGTGAAAGAGAGGTGTGTGTGAAAGAGTGATGTTAGTGTGAAGGAGAATGGAGGTAGCAACTATTGGCATAACTTATCTTCTTAACTTATCTTCTACTCTTCATGGAGTAGAATAACTTTGTCTTCTTCACTTTATAAATATATAAAACTATGGAGGTATTTTATTTTAATGAAGGACATTAGGGACCGATTCTTTCTTAAAAATCAAACTGAAACATATGATCTTATTCAATATATATGATATATTCAATATGAATCGCTATTCTGTTAGGCTTTTGGGGAAGTTCCTTACTGTTTTACTTTGTTACTTTCGCCTCCTAACTCAAATCAAAATCAAATCAAATGTATTTGTCACATACACATGGTTAGCAGATGTTTACGCGAGTGTAGCGAAATGCTTGTGCTTCTAGTTCCGACAATGCAGTAATAACCAACGAGTAATCTAACTAACAATTCCAAAACTACTACCTTATACACACAAGTGTAAAGGATAAAGAATATGTACATAAAGATATATGAATGAGTGATGGTACAGAGCGGCATAGGCAAGATGCAGTAGATGGTATCGAGTACAGTATATACAAATGAGATGAGTATGTAAACAAAGTGGCATAGTTTAAAGTGGCTAGTGATACATGTATTACATAAAGATGCAGTAGATGATATAGAGTACAGTATATACGTATACATATGAGATGAATAATGTAGGGTATGTAAACATTATATTAAGTAGCATTGTTTAAAGTAGCTAGTGATATATTTTACATCAATTCCCATCAATTCCCATTATTAAATTGGCTGGAGTTGTCAGTGTGATGGCAGCAGCCACTCAATGTTAGTGGTGGCTGTTTAACAGTCTGATGGCCTTGAGATAGAAGCTGTTTTTCAGTCTCTCGGTCCCAGCTTTGATGCACCTGTACTGACCTCGCCTTCTGGATGATAGCGGGGTGAACAGGCAGTGGCTCGGGTGGTTGATGTCTTTGATGATCTTTATGGCCTTCCTGTAACATCGGGTGGTGTAGGTGTCCTGGAGGGCAGGTAGTTTGCCCCCGGTGATGCGTTGTGCAGACCTCACTACCCTCTGGAGAGCCTTACGGTTGTGGGCGGAGCAGTTGCCGTACCAGGCGGTGATACAGCCCAACAGGATGCTTTCGATTGTGCATCTGTAGAAGTTTGTGAGTGCTTTTGGTGACAAGCCATATTTCTTCAGCCTCCTGAGGTTGAAGAGGCGCTGCTGCGCCTTCTTCACGATGCTGTCTGTGTAGGTGGACCAATTCAGTTTGTCTGTGATGTGTACGCCGAGGAACTTAAAACTTACTACCCTCTCCACTACTGTTCCATCGATGTGGATAGGGGGGTGTTCCCTCTGCTGTCTCCTGAAGTCCACAATCATCTCCTTAGTTTTGTTGACGTTGAGTGTGAGGTTATTTTCCTGACACCACACTCCGAGGACCCTCACCTCCTCCCTGTAGGCGGTCTCGTCGTTGTTGGTAATCAAGCCTACCACTGTTGTGTCGTCCTCAAACTTGATGATTGAGTTGGAGGCGTGCGTGGCCACGCAGTCGTGGGTGAACAGGGAGTACAGGAGAGGGCTCAGAATGCACCCATGTGGGGCCCCAGTGATGAGGATCAGCGGGGTGGAGATGTTGTTGCCTACCCTCACCACCTGGGGGCGGCCTGTCAGGAATTCCAGTACCCAGTTGCACAGGGCGGGGTTGAGACCCAGGGTCTCGAGCTTGATGACGAGCTTGGAGGGCACTATGGTGTTAAATGCCGAGCTGTAGACGATGAACAGCATTCTCACATAGGTATTCCTCTTGTCCAGATGGGTTAGGGCAGTGTACAGTGTGGTTGGGATTGCATCGTCTGTGGACCTATTTGGGCAGTAAGCAAATTGGAGTGGGTCTAGGGTGTCAGATAGGGTGGAGGTGATATGGTCCTTGACTAGTCTTTCAAAGCACTTCATGATGACGGAAGTGAGTGCTACGGGGCGGTAGTCGTTTAGCTCAAGCAAAGAGGCACTGGGTTTGAAGGTAGGCCTTGAAATACATCCACAGGTACACCTCCAATTGACTCAAATGATGTCAATTAGCCTATCAGAAGCTTCTAAATCCATTACATAATTTTCTGGAATTTTACAAGCTGTTTAAAGGCACAGTCAACTTAGTGCATTTGAACTTCTGACCCACTGGAATTGTGATTCAGTGGATTATAAATGAAATAATCTGTCTTTAAACAGTTGTTGGAAAAATTACTTGTGTCATACACCAAGTTGATGTCCTAACCGACAAACTATAGTTTGTTAACAATACATTTGTGGAGTGGTTGAAAACACGTTTTAATGACTCCAACCTAAGTGTATGTAAACTTCAGACTAAAATAGAATTATACTACACCGGCACCAAAGCTCGTTGGATGTGGCAGGATATTGCGGATTACAAAAGGGAAACCGAGCCGTGAGTTGCCCAGTGATGCACCCATCCCAGATGAGCTGGATGCCTTCAATGCTCACTTCGAGGCAAACAACACTGAGCCAGGTATGAGAGCTCCTGCTGTCCCAGACTATTGTGTGATCTCACTTTCTGTGGCAGATGTGAGTAAGACTTTTAAACAGGTTAACAAACGCAAGGCTGCTGGGCCAGACAGAGTACCAGGGCGTGTTCTCAGAGCATGCACAAACCAGCTGGAAAATGTCTTCACGTAAATGTTCAACATCTTCTTGTCCCAGTCTGTAATCCAACATGTTTGAAGCGGAGCACCTTTGTCCCTGTTCCTAAGAACTCAACGGTAACCTGCCTGAACAACTATCGTCCCGTAGCATTCAGATCTGAAACCATAAAATGCTTTGAAAGGCTGGTTATGGCACATCAACACCATCATCCCAGACAGCCTGGAACCACTCCAATTTGCATACTGCCCCAACAGATCCATAGATGCACTCCACACTGCTCTTTCTCAACTGGACAAGAGGAATACTTTTACACGTTTGTCATTTCCCTAATACCTATGTGAAATGCTGTTCATTGACTACAGCTCAGTGTTCAACACCATAGTCCCCTCCAAGCTCATCACGAAGCTCAGGACCCTGGGACTGAACACCTACCTCTGCAGCTGGATCCTGGACTTTCTGACGGGCTACCCCTAGGTGGTGAGGGTAGGTAACAACACCTGTGCCACGCTGACCCTCAACAAGAGGGCCCCTAAAGGGTGTGTGCTTAGTGTTCTCCTGTACTCCCTGTTCGCCCGTGACTGTATCTTTTTGTTAATTTGGATCCCCATTACTTTTTTGTAGAAGCAGCAGTTACTCTTCCTGAAATCATAAAAAAACATGACAAGTACAAGTAACAAAATACTGATAGACAAGGACAGTCAAACAAATGTAAAATACAACAATATACAAACAATGCAACTAAAAAGTAATATAAATAATAGAACAAAAAGATTATGTGTGCTAGAGTGTGTCTGTGTGTGTGTCCCCCACAGTCCCTGCCATGCCATGATGTTGTCTAATTTGTTTTTTAAAGTTAATTTAGCTGTTTGCTTGAGTAATTGGAGATGGACGTTCCATGCGATCATGGCTCTGAATAATAATAATAAATATTATTATTAATATTAATATTTTAATAATATTGTGCGTTGCCATGCATTTTTAAAATTTTTATAATCACAGTTATATTTTCCATAAAAATGAGAAGCAGTTAATCTCTTGTCAACCCTCAGCCAGGAAAAATGGGCATGCATGTTGTCGATGTTAGTTCTGTATGTGTAGTTAAGGGCAAGGCATGTTGCTCTGTTTTTAGTAAGCTGCAGCTTTGCTAGGTCTTATTCGCTGCACTTGACCATATTACCAAAGAGTAATCAAGATGGGACAAGACCAGCCTAAACAACTATTACAGTTGACTGTCCAAAATGCAGAGAATATTTTTATAGCAGACATCTCTCCCCATCTTCACAACAACTTTGTAAACAGGACTTGACCATGATAATTGACCATCCAATGTTATATCAAGGAGTTTAACTTCCTTAACCTTCTCCAGTTTAGGGTTTAGGTCTTAGAGAAAGTTTTATAAAAATAGAAAAGATTAACAGTCTAAGGCAACTGCCTACATATCTGATGTTAGATAAGTTGCTATGGACGAACACTGTCTGGGTTCTATTGGATAAATAACTCTCCAACCATGTGTTGGCAGGTGATGTAAAGCCATAGCAAGTGAGTTTCTTCAATAAAAATGTATGATAAATAACATCAAATCTAACAATATAGCTCCAACTATAGTATCCATTTCTCTTAGTATCCATTTATTTTAACCAATCATCTGTCATATGAATCAGTGCAGTACAAGTTGAGTGGCCTTCTCTGTATGCATTCTGAAAGTCATTAGTTAAAACGTCTTATGGCTGGGGGCAGTATTGAGTAGCTTGGATGAATAAGGTGCCCAGAGAAAATTGCCTGCTACTCAGGCCCAGTTGCTAATATATGCATATGATTAGTAGATTTGGATAGAAAACACTCTGAAGTTTCTAAAACTGTTTGAATGATGTATGTGAGTATAACAGAACCCATATGGCAGGCAAAAACCTGAGAAAAAATCCAACCAGGAAGTGGGAAATCTGAGGTTTGTTGTTTTTCAAGTTATTGCCTATCGAATATGCAGTGTCTATGGGGTCATGTTGCACTTCCTAAGCCTTACACTAGATGTCAACAGTCTTTAGAACCTTGTTTGATGCTTCTACTGTGAAGGAGGGGGGAATGAGAGGTGAATGAGTCAGAGTTCTGCCAGAGTGGCATGAGCTGATCCCGCTCGCTCACATGATAGTAAGCTTGCGTTCCATTGCATTTCTACAGACAAATTAATCCTCCAGTTGGAACATTATTGAAGATTTATGATAAAAACATCCTAAAGATTGATTCTATACTTCGTTTGACATGGTTCTACAAACTGTAATATGACTTTTCGTCTGAGCTTTTGCCTGGACTTGCCCGCGCGTCATGAGTGTGGATTGTGTACTAAACGAGCAAACAAAAAGGAGGTATTTGGACATACATGATGGACTTTATCGAACAAAACAAACATTAATTGTGGAACTGGGATTCCTGGGAGTGCATTCTGATGAAGATCATCAAAGGTAAGTGAATATTTATAATGCTATTTCTGACTTTGTGGACTCCACAACATGGCAGATATCTGTATGGCTTGTTTTGTTGTCTGAGTGCCGTACTCAGATCATTGCATGGTGTGCTTTTTTGGTAAAGCTTTTTTGAAATCTGACACAGTGGTTGCATTAAGGAGAAGTCTATCTAAAGTTCCATGCATAACATTTGTATCTTTTATCAATGTTTATTATGAGTATTTCTGTAAATTGATGTGGCTCTCTGCAAAATCACTGGATGTTTTGGAAGCAAAACATTACTGAACGTAACGCGCCAATGTAACCTGAGATTTTTGGATATAAATATGAACTATATCGAAAAAATAAAGTCCTATGAGTGTCATCTGATGACGATCATCAAAGGTAAGTGATTCATTTTATCTCTATTTCTGCTTTTTGTGACTCCTCTCTTTGGCTGAAAACAATGGCTGTTTTTCTGTGACTAGGTAAAGACCTAACATAATCGTTTGGTGTGCTTTCGTCGTAAAGCCTTTTTGAAATCTGACAATGTGGTGGGATTAACAACAAGTTTATTTTTAAAATGGTGTGAAATACTTCTATGTTTGAGGAATTTTAATTATGAGATTTCTGTTGTTTTGAATTTGGCGCCCTGCACTTTCACTGGCTGTTAGCGGGATCTAAGTCATAAGAAATTAACTTGTTTTCTGACAAATAGCATTGTATTTAGTCAAACACATTTTTTTCAGTTTACTAAGACTAGGCAACAAACTGATTGGGCAGCTTTTAGAGCCAGAAAAGGGTGCTTTACTATTTTTAGGCAGTGGAATTACTTAAGATTCCTTCCATGCCTGTGGACACAAACTCCTTTAGGGCTTTGGTTAAAGATATACCAGATATGGGTGGCAATATAGTCTGCAACCATTCTCAATAGTACATGGTGGTTTATCATTATTGATGGATAACAATAGTTTTTCCACCTCTCACACACTTACTTGATAAAATTCAAAAAAGCAATCTTTCTCTTTCATTAATATATATTTTATACAGTATTATGATGGTTCACTGTTCAATGTTGTCATTTCACTGCTGAGTGTTTCACTTTACTAGTAAAATAGCCCTTGAACTGATTGGAGCTGATATTGAAAGGTTGTGTTATAAATGACCCATCAACATCAATGAACGATGGAGATGAATTGGGTTTTCTGCCCGTGACATAATTTAAGGTACTAAGTCTTTTTTTAAATTGTGTTTTACTCTAATTTCTTTTGGTTCGTTAATATCATTTATTGTTAAAATGTCTAAATTGACAGTATGTCAACCAATCAGCTGAGCAGCCTGACTTATTTGCCACCTATTTTGCATAATTTCTTTGAACCATACAATTTTTTATTCATCATCAATCGAGGGGGCTCTAACAGTTCTCACAGTTCATGTCTTAACAGGTGCATGCTTGTCATGGAATGAATCATTATACAAATACCTCGAATGCTGCATCTGAATTCACTTCCTCGTACAGATCAGACCAACAATCTTTTTTTATCACCCCTTTTTCGTGATATCCAATTGGTAGTTACAGTCTTGTCCTTTCGCTGCAACTCCTATACGAACTCAGAAGAGACAAAGGCAGAGAGCCATGTGTCTTCCAAAACACAACCCTGCCAAGCCGCACTGCTTCTTGAAACATTGCTCGCTTAACCCATAAGCTAGCTACACTAATGTGTCAGATGAATACCCTACAGCTGGTGACCGAAGTCAGCGTGCATGCGCCCTGCCCACCACAAGGAGTCGCTAGAGCACGATGGGACAAAGACACTCTTCCTGGACACAGCCTGGGATGGAACCACTGGCATTTTTTTACATTTTTTATACAATAATCCTGAGAAAACAATTTCTACAATCTCCTATAATATACTTTAGACCCAAACTTTGGCACCTTGGCTTTCCTTGTCATTGCCACAATGTTATGGTCACTACCGCCAATGGGAACTGATATTGCCTTGGAGGAAACCTCTGCAACATTTGTGAAGATATGATCAGTACACGTGGATGTCACAGATCCAACACTATTGGTATGCACTATTGTTGGTTGAGTGATAATATTACAGGCATTAGTCACAGTTAGAAGCTTATTTTTGAGAGGACAGCTAGTTGTGTGGCCATGTACAACTCCATCACCATCATTAAGTTTGTTGATGACACAACGGTGGTAGGCCTGATCATCGACAACAATATTTATTTGTGGGGTGCGTATATTTGTCCTTTTACATACAACTGTGTAATGGAAGTGTGTTTTTGCATATCCCAACTCCCCCTGAGACACCTGCAGGATCACAGCCAGGGTCACCATTGTAGAGTGCCTCTGGAGGAATTGGGTTAAGTGCCTTGCTCAAGGGCACAGCAACAGATTTTTCATCTCGTCAGCTCTGGTATTCGAACCAGCAACCTCTCCCTCAATTTCAGCAAGACAAAGGAGCTGATCGTGGGCTAGAGGAAAGGGAGGGGCGAGCACGCCCCCATCTTCATTCCTGGGGCTTTAGTGGAGCGGTTCGAGAGCTTTAAGTTCCTCTGTGTTCACATCACCAAGGAGGTTTAAAAGATTTTGCATGGCCCCTCAGATCCTCACAAGGTTCTACAGCTGCACCATTGAGAGCATCTTGACTAGCTGCATCACCACTTGGTATGGCAACTGCAACACCCTGGATCACAAGGTGCTACAGAAGGTGATGCGGATGATGGCCCAGTACTTCACTGGGGCCGAGCTCCCTGCCATCCAGAACCTCTATACCAGGCGGTGTAAGAGGAAGGCCTGGAGAATTGTCGCAGACCCCAGCCATGAAAGCCATAGACTGTTCAGTCTGCTACCACATGGCAAGCGGTACCAGAGTGCCAAATCTGGGACCAAAAGGCACCTGAACAGCTGCTACCCCCATAAGACTGCTGAGCAGTTAATCATATGGCTACCCAGACAACCTGCACTGACCCTTTTTGCACTGACTCTATGCACACTCACTGGACTCTACCCACACACTCACACATACTTACACAGACACTCCAACACACACACACATGCACACGTACACTCACGCACACACACACACACACTTGTGTGTATCACAGGAGGCTGCTGAGGGGAGGACGGCTTATAATAATGGCTGCCATATGTTTGATACCATTCCCCTCATTCCTCTCCAG
The DNA here is from genome assembly GCF_021184085.1 of Oncorhynchus gorbuscha. Lineage (NCBI taxonomy): Eukaryota > Metazoa > Chordata > Actinopteri > Salmoniformes > Salmonidae > Oncorhynchus > Oncorhynchus gorbuscha. The sequence continues at coordinate 21,457,820 of NC_060187.1, read as the reverse complement.
ACATTACCACAAGCCCGTCCTTCTTAAATAAGGTGCCACCAACCTCCTGTGGTGTGTGTGTGTTTGTGTGTGCATGTCTGTGTGTGCACGTGTGTGTGAGTGGAAACCGTGTGTGAGTGTGTGTGGGAGAGGGGCCCATCTGTTTGGTTCTTGAGGGACTCTGGCTGACAAGCTCACACACAAAGACGGGGCCTAAATAAAACAGCAGGGAGAGGCAGAGCTGTCATAGCAGCTAGAGATCACAACTTGATCTCATAGTTTCCCTTCGGGATTTAATGTAATTGGATGAACGTCGAAAAATGTATTCTGCGTGGTTACAGGATAATAATAAAAAGTTTAGTTAATAATTCCAAGTGGTTTTAGGTTAGTTTTTTGGTTTGGGGAAAGCATAAAACGAAATAATAATTTTTAAAAGTGCTGTTTCCATTTACTATCATCAAGTACTTTCCCTGCTTGCTAGATAACTGAGAACTGCTGTTGTGTAATGGTCTAAGGAGCACCTTCTGCCTCTGAGCGTTGTGAGTTTGAGGCCAGTGCCGTGCCAGCGTTTCTGCATTCCAAGGATGGAATATATTGGCGTCCTCAGTACCTTTTCAAATGTCCGAAATGGACGTGTATTTCTAGTGACCGGCTTGAAAGATCCCTGTAACATCTCACTCAGACCCGGAATGTTGATCTCATCAATCGAACCATAAACTACTATACAACCTGTCTTACACAGGGAGCCCATAGTCGAAAAGATCTCAATCTCACACAAACATACGTATCTCTATGTTTATATACATAGCTGTATCTGTGTATCTACATAAACAAGTCTATCATGTTCCCAGAGAGAGGGGAAAGAGAGATGGACGACAAGGAGGAAGAGAGAGAAGAGGAGAGCAGAAGGCAGAAAAGTCAAGAGAGAGGGGATAGAAGAGAATAAAAAAAGGACACTCAGAGATGAGAGGTTTGTAGAGAAGACAGGAGAGAAAAGGACTGTTCTAGAGAGGGAGAAAAGCAGAGAGAGAAGATTAGAGGAGAAGAGCGAGAGAGGGAGGAGAAGAGAGGAAAGGATAAGACTGAATTATTAGAGCTCCATGAAGATGGACTGGGACAGGGAGTGGCTAGAACCTGTAAATGGCAGTTAATGTGGACTCATCTGCTATATTTCAAACGGGTTTATAACATGCTACAGTGATCAACGGGAAAGGATACTAAGAATCTATGAGATGGCTTACATCTCAATCACACACACACACACACACACACACACACACACACACACACACACACACACACACACACACACACACACACACACACACACACACACACACACACACACACACACACACACACACACACACACACACACACACACACACACACACACACACACACACACACACACACACACACACACACACACTGCCTCCTAAGAGAGCATGTTAACATGAGCAATCCCTGTCAGATCAATTCTACATGAACTAGTCTCTCCGGAAGGCAGCTCTGATTAGATTTCTTTTCAATGTTTCACATGGAGTGGAGGAATAGAGGAGTGGAGGAAACTGCCTGTTATCTCTGAGAGGCAGAGAACCACAGCACACATACACACACACATAGACACACACACAAGATGAGAACAAACACACATCTCATCAGTAAGCATTACAAAAAGGAAAATGGCCTAACCACCCTGTCTAGAATCACAAAGAGCACCCATCACTTTGAGAAAGGTAAACAAAGAGGCTGATACAAAACTACCAAACCACTAACTACAACCTAGAGTGCTGCTGTTGTAGTATGTGGTGGTAGATAGAGTAAGGAACCATAAAAGACGGGAGAGACTGTAGTAGACCGTTACACAAACTGACAGAGGAGCGGAGAAACGTAATGGACAAGAGAGAGAAGGAGAGGGGTGCATCAATGATTTATCCTGCCAGCTCATACTAAGAGGGAACAGAACAGAGTGGCACCCTATGTGTCTCTGTTTGCAGAGTTTAAAGGGGCAATCTGCAGTTGCAACATCCATTTTTATACTTCTAAATGAATGATACATACTGTATATCCCATCAGTCATTTTATCCATAGCGCTGTCCATGAGTTTCAGAGTGGTTACATCCCTCCGCTGTTTACCTAATCAGTGGCAGGGTGCCCGCTTGGGTGTTATTTTATCTACAGATTGCCCTTTTAACTTCCTTCAGACGTCAGGGGAGAGTGTGTATAGATATAATATATATATATATTGTGTGTATGTGTTTGTTTGTCTGATTTAACTGACAGTTCCCTTCACAGTAAATGTGTTTATCTTCTGTTTCTGGTGTTGGGGAAGATTCTAGACATCTGAGGGCTCCCATAGAGGACAAATGGCTCGATTGTTGGTCGCTGAAATTGACTGATAATGCATATAATATGTAGAATTTATGAAAGGAAACATTGACAGAAACAACTATCACACATGGAAGCTACGGCACAGAAGCTTTCTCAGAGCTCCAGTCATCTGCATCCCAAATGTCACCCTATTGTCTATATAGTGCACTACTTTTGAACTGGGCCCATAGGGCTCTGGTCAAAAGTAGAGCACTACATAGGCTGCCATTTTGGACCCCATCTCTATCCAATAAAACGTTCATTCATTTTCTCCCTCATCTTTATACCTCCAACTGAACACATAATGAGAGCTGGTCGCACGACCATACTTTATGTGTGAGAAGGCTGTGAATGCTATAATACTATGGATTATGTCCCAAATAGCACCCTCTTACCAATATAGTCCACTACTGTTGACAAATCAAATCAAATCAAATCCAATTGTATTTGTCACATACACATGGTTAGCAGATGTTAATGCGAGTGTAGCGAAATGCTTGTGCTTCTAGTTCCGACAATGCAGTGATAACCAACAAGTAATCTAACTAACAATTCCAAAACTACTGTCTTATACACAGTGTAAGGGGATAAAGAATATGTACATAAGGATATCTGAATGAGTGATGGTACAGGGCAGCATACAGTAGATGGTATCGAGTACAGTATATACATATGAGATGAGTATGTAGACAAAATAAACAAAGTGGCATAGTTAAAGTGGCTAGTGATACATGTATTACATAAGGATGCAGTCGATGATATAGAGTACAGTATATACGTATGCATATGAGATGAATAATGTAGGGTAAGTAACATTATATAAGGTAGCATTGTTTAAAGTGGCTAGTGATATATTTACATCATTTCCCATCAATTCCCATTATTAAAGTGGCTGGAGTTGGGTCAGTGTCAATGAGTCAAAAGTAATGCACTTTAAATGGAATAGGGAACCATTCGGGAGGCACATACTGTTCTTCTGAGGTTAGTGGTACTGTAGAGTATAGTGTTAATCAAACCTCGATTGAAAAGCAGTAGAGGCTTTTATTGTCCTCTGTAGCACACATTCTGAACCAGGAGCTTCATTTGAGACAAAAGAAAAAGAGAGAAAGGTTGCGTCCCAAATGTCACCCCTTTCCCTATAAACTGGGCCCTGGTCAAAATTGTTGCACTATTAAGGTAATAGGGTGCAATTTGTGACATATCAGTGAGAAAAAAAGAGTGTTAGTTCTTTAATGAGTGAGTGCCAAGAGTGCTCATTCGTTCGTTTGTTCGTTCGCCAGGAGAACGCGCTTTGCTCTCATAATATGTATGATAATGAGGTGTGTTGGCGTAGCGACAGACAATGTTCCATCGCCGAGTGAACGCTGCCAGTTTAAAAATAACGTGCTAATGTACTTTGAGATTATTCTGTATAATGAAAAGTGCTTTACAAATGTAAGAAATTATTATTATTAATGCTACCAGCACCATCATACTTGTCATACAACTTCCTGGATCAGTCACTACTGTGGCTTCTCAGAATCGACCAGTCACACCCATGACTCAATCATCTCAGTGTGTGAGACATACTGTCTATCCTGTGTCTGATTAAGGTCTATGACTGAAATGTCACACAGTTTTTAATGAAGTCATAATAAATTAGATTTTGAACTGGAGAGGGTGTCAGGCCTCTACCTCTGATGTATAAATTTAACTTTTCATTCAAGACATACTGTCTATGAAATAAGTTGGTGGTGGGTGGAAAGATAGTGGTAGAAGAGAGGGATGTGGGCTGAGAGAAGGGAGTTTGAGAGAGTCGGAGAGGAGAGAGAAAGACAGGAAGTATGCATGATTGGAATACAAATAATGGAAAAAGCACTCTTTTCATAGTTAGGGTTTGGGTAGGGTAGTAACTCTCCATTATTCAGCTTCACTCAACCACGGGGTAGCCTGTGGGAAGGACACCGCTGGAGACAAAGGCCTGGTGGGTGCCAATGTATGAAGGAGTTTTGGTTGGAAGTGTGTAGGCTATGTACACTGAGTCTACAAAACATTAAGAACCTGCTCTTTCCATGACGTAGACTGAACAGGTGAATCCAGGTGAAAGCTATGATCCCTTATTGATGTCACTCAGTGTAGATTTCGGGGAGGAGTCAGGTTAAAGAAGGATTTTTAAGCCTTGTGACAATTGAGACATGGATTATGTACTGTATGTGTGCCATTCAGAGTGTGAATGGACAAGACAAAATATGTAAATGCCTTTGAATGGGGTATAGTAGTAGGTGCTTATCACACTGGTTTGAGTGTGTCAAGAACTGCAACGCTGCTGGGTTTTCACGCTCAACGGTTTCCCGTGTGTATCGAGAATGATTCACCACCCAAAGGACATCCAGCCAACTTGACACAACTGTGGGAAGCATTGGAGTCTAGAAGGGCCAGCATCCCTGTGGATCACTTTCCACACCTTGTAGTTCAATGGCCATAATAAATAGGCATTGTGAGTGAGGTCAACCTTGAAGTATTTGTCAAAAATCTGATCGAATGATAACATTCAGGGGCTAAACTTTAATGGATTAGAGACAAAAGTATGAATGTACGCCGATGATTATCGAGTCCTCAATTTTCAACCTTGAAGGGCCTCATTGAGGACCTGCATAATTTCTCCAGTTTCGCTGGACTAAAACCCAACTATGATAAGTGTACTATATTACGGATTGGGTCTCTAAACATTAAATTCCATGTGGTCTCCCCATTAAATGGTCGGATAATGAAGTCGATGTGCTTGGTGTACATATCCCAGAAAAGTTGAGCGATCTTGCTTTGATAGAACACAGCAAAATAGATATAATCTTGAAACCGTAGAGAGGGAAGCACTTGTGCATTTACGGGAATATTACCCTGACACTACCAACTACAGGATAAGGTTTTACAGGACAAAAATACATTTCACTCTATTTGGAATGGCAAATCAGATAAGGTTAAACAAGCATATTTACTGTATATAACAAACATGTGTTTGGAAGGATAAAACTATTAAACATTAAGGCATTAAACCTCTTTCTGAAAAGTCTCCATGGTTCTGAAATAGCATCTACATCCAAACTGGTTTTCTAGAATGCTACTACGAGAGGCCCATCCTATATTTAAGAGTGGGGACTACCATTTTTCAGATTAAAACCTTACATTTTTGGTGGATTGACAATGGATCCCTGTTTAAAGTATTGTCCTTTTTAAATCAACTCATACAGAGTTGGCTACAATTGAAATGTCATCCTCCAAAAAAGACAAATCTAATATTACAGCAAATAAAATGGTTAAACTCAAATGTACTGATAGGGTATAATCCAAAAAATTAAGGGAAGACTAAAATAACACATCCTAGATCTGAATGAATGAAATAGTCTTATTAAATGCTTTTTTCTTGACATAGTTGAATGTGCTGACAACAAAGTCACACACAAATGATCAATGGAAATCGAATTTATCAACCCATGGAGGTCTGGATTTGGAGTCACACTCAAAATTAAAGTGGAAAACCACACTACAGGCTGATCCAACTTTGATGTAATGTCCTTAAAACAAGTTTAAATGAGGCTCAGTAGTGTGTGTGGCCTCTACGTGCCTGTATGACCTCCCTACAATGCCTGGGCATGCTCCTGGTCTCCTGAGGGATCTCCTGCCAGACCTGGACTAAAGCATCTACCAACTCCTGGACAGTCTGTGGTGCAACTTGGTAGATGGAGCGAGACATGATGTCCCAGATGTGCTCAATTGGATTCAGGTCTGGGGAACGGGCAGGCCAGTCCATAGCATCAATGCCTTTCTCTTGCAGGAACTGCTGACACACTCCAGCCACATGAGGTCTATCATTGTCTTGCATTAGGAGGAACCCAGGGCCAACCACAGGATCTCATCTCGGTACCTAATGGCAGTCAGGCTACCTCTGGCGAGCACATGGAGGCCCCCAAAAGAAATGCCACCCCACACCATGACTGACCCACCGCCAAACCGGTCATGCTGGAGGATGTTGCAGGCAGCTGAACATTCTCCACGGCGTCTCCAGACTGTCACGTCTGTCACATGTGCTCAGTGTGAACCTGCTTTCATCTGTGAAGAGCACAGGGCGCCAGTGGCGAATTTGCCAATCTTGGTGTTCTCTGGCAAATGCCAAACGTCCTGCACGGTGTTGGGCTGTAAGCACAAACCCCACCTGTGGACGTCGGACCCTTATACCACCCTCATACCACCCCCGTTTGAGCAGACACATGCACATTTGTGGCCTGCTGGAGGTCATTTTGCAGGGCTCTGGCAGTGCTCCTCCTGCTTCTACTTGCACAAAGGCGGAGGTAGCGGTCCTGCTGCTGGGTTGTTGCCCTGCTACAACCTCGTCCACGTCTCCTGATGTGCTGGCCTGTCTCCTGGTAGCGCCTCCATGCTCTGGACACTACGCTGACAGACACAGCAAACCTTCTTGCCACATCTCGCATTGATGTGCCATCCTCGATGAGCTGCACTACCTGAGCCACTTGTGTGGGTTGTAGACTCCGTCTCATGCTACCACTAGAGTGAAAGCACCGCCAGCATTCAAAAGTGACCAAAACATCAGCCAGGAAGCATAGGAACTGAGAAGTGGTCTGTGGTCCTCACCTGCAGAACCACTCCTTTATTGGGGGTGTCTTGCTAAATGCCTATAATTTCCACCTGTTGTCTATTCCATTTGCACAACAACATGTGACATATATTGTCAATCAGTGTTGCTTCCTAAGTGGACAGTTTGAATTCACAGAAGTGTGATTGACTTGGAGTTACATTGTGTTGTTTAAGTGTTCCCTTTATTTTTTTGAGTAGTGTATTTATGAAGGACATTGTAAACAAGGACTGTAAAATTATGTCACATAAGCAACTAACAACAGTGTATGGGGGTGTATGCTCAATACAAAATTATAACCAACTCGTTGCGGCTCTGACACAAAATTGCACAAGACAGTTATTTAAAGCAGAAATTAAAGAATGAGTCAGTCTGCTACCCATTTTAAAATCATAAATGGCTTAAAATTATTAATATAAATTGAAAAATGTATCAGTTTCACTTAAAGTCTAAAGGTTTCACAGCAATGCTGAATAAAATTAAAGTCAGTTGGGAACAGGTCTTTGATGTCCAAATACCTTGGCATCGGGTCCATGAACTGATATATAAAACAACAAAACACATCAGTCTGCCCTAAGTCTGCCCTAACAAATTGGTCCTTGTCCTGTAGCGCTAGGCTAACAACACTGGTCCTGGCTCTGTTGATAGAGTGTGGTGCTTTGGTAGGCTAACAACACTGGTCTTGTGTGGCGTGGTGCTTGTAGCGCTAGGCTAACAACATTGGTCCTGTGTGGTTCCGTTGGTAGAGTGTGGTGCTTGTAGCGCTAGGCTAACAACACTGGTCCTGTGTGGCTCTGTTGATAGAGTGTGGTGCTTGTAGCGCTAGGCTAACAACACTGGTCCTGTGTGGTTCCGTGGTGCTTGTAGCGCTAGGCTAACAACACTGGTCCTGTGTGGCTCCGTTGGCAGAGCGTGGTGCTTGCAATGCCAGGGTTGTGGTTTGATTCAAACATGGGACCAGTATGAACATGTATGCTCTCACTACTGTAAATGGCTCTGGATTAGAGTGTCTGCTAAATGAAAAAAAAGCCTAATTTCAATTTAAGCCATTATATTATAATGGTATTATAAAGTATTATAAAATACTTGCAACAAAAATAATGATCTAATGATCTAATATGGGGCATTGAACAGTCAAATCAAATGTATTTATATAGCCCTTCGTACCTCAGCTGATATCTCAAAGTGCTGTACAGAAACCCGGCCTAAAACCCCAAACAGCAAGAAATGCAGGTGTAGAAGCACGGTGGCTAGGAAAAACTCCCTAGAAAGGCCAAAACCTAGGAAGAAACCTAGAGAGGAACCAGGCTATGAGGGGTGGCCAGTATTCTTCTGGCTGTGCCAGGTGGAGATTATAACAGAACATGGCCAAGATGTTCAAATGTTCATAAATGACCAGCATGGTCAAATAATAATAATCACAGACAGAACAGTTGAAACTGGAGCAGCAGCACGGCCAGGTGGACTGGGGACAGCAAGGAGTCATCATGCCAGGTAGTCCTGAGGCATGGTCCTAGGACTCAGGTCCTCCGAGAGAGAGAAAGAAAGAGAGAATTAGAGAGAGCACACTTAAATTCACACAGGACACTGGATAAGACAGGAGAAGTACTCCAGATATAACAAACGGACCCTAGCCCCCTGACACATAAACAACTGCAGCATAAATACTGGAGGCTGAGACAGGAGGGGTCAGGAGACACTGTGGCTCCATACAAAGGTTACCCCCAGACAGGGCCTAACAGGAAGGATATAACCCCACCCACTTTGCCAAAGCACAGCCCCCACACCACTAGAGGGATATCTTCAACCACCAACTTACCATCCTGAGACAAGGCCGAGTATAGCCCACAAAGATCTCCGCCACGGCACAACCCAAGGGGGAAGATCACATCAGTGACTCAACCCACTCAAGTGACGCACCCCTCCTCGGGACGGCATGAAAGAGAACCAGTAAGCCAGTGACTCAGCCCCTGTAATAGGGTTAGAGGCAGAGAATCCCAGTGGAAAGAGCGGAACCGGCCAGGCAGAGACAGCAAGGGTGGTTTGTTGCTCCAGGGCCTTTACGTTCACCTTCACACTCTTGGGCCAGACTACACTCAATCATATGACCCACTGAAGAGATGAGTCTTCAGTAAATAGGGAGATTCAGGACACTTGTAAAACATCAATAAAATGGAGGGATGTATTGCAAAAGGAAATAACAAAATTTCATTATACTGGGAAAGATGGGTTAATCTGTGGACATTGGAGGGTGGGAGTTAAGATCAGAATGAATGGTGGATTGGCCGCTGTGGGTGAAAATCCAGCACTTCTAGAAATAGGAAATTAGTAATATATGTACAGTATAATGATTTAACTACATGTACTGTATATGTTAGCAGTAGAATTATTGTTGTCTGTTAGTTTACTCCAGTCAGGGTAGGGATGGTAGGGTAGGGGGGAAAGTATAAAGAAATATCTACTTTTTTAAATAAAAGGGATTAGAAATTACGCAAAAAAATGGGTTGGTTTTCAGATGGGGCAGTGTGTGTGAATGTGTGTGTATGTATGTATATACACTATATGACTAAAAGTATGTGGACACCTGCTCGTCATCACTCCAGAGAACATGTTTCCACTGCTCCAGAGTCCAATGGCGGCGAGCTTTACACAACTCTAGCTGACGCTTGGTATTGTGCATGGTGATCTTAGGCTTGTGTGCGGCTGTTCGGCCATGGAAACCCATTTAATGAAGCTCCCGATGAACAGTCCTTGTGCTGACGTTGCTTCCAAAGGCAGTTTGGAAATCGGTAATGAGTGTTGCAACCGAGGACAGACAACTTTTATGCGTTAAGCGCTTCAGTACTCTGCGGTCCCGTTCTGTGAGCTTGTGTGGCCTGCCACTTCACGGCTGAGCCGTTGTTGTTCCTAGAGGATTCCACTTCACAATAACAGGACTAACAGTTAACCGGGGCAGCTCGGACAGGGTAGAAATTTGACGAACTGACTTTTTGGAAAGGTGGCATCCTATGATGGTTCCACATTGAATGTCATTGAGCTCCTCAGTACAGGCCATTCCACTGCCAATGTTTGTCAATCTAGATTGCATGGCTGTGTGCTTGATTTTATACACCTGTCAGCAACGAGTGTGGCTGAAAGGGCAGTCCACATACTTTTGTATATATAGTGTTTGTGTGTATGTATGTATGTATGTGTGTGTATAAATGGGGCACAGAGTCTGTGTGTGTGTGTGTGTGTGTGTGTGTGTGTGTGTGTGTGTGTGTGTGTGTGTGTGTGTGTGTGTGTGTGTGTGTGTGTGTGTGTGTGTGTGTGTGTGTGTGTGTGTGTGTGTGTGTGTGTGTGTGTGTAGAGGGGGCTCAGACTGTACACTGTGGAATCTGTGGGGGGGGGGTATTTGGGGGAAGGGGGGGGGAGTATTTGTGAGCTTGAGGTGGAGGGTATGTGTGGGGAGAGGAGGGTGCGTAGGGAGACAAGGGGAAGGTTGAAGGCTAGATGTGGAGGGTGTGTGAGGAGGAGGAGGTGGTGGTGAGGTAGGGGAGGGACTAGTTGCTTTAGGTGGATGATATGTAGGGGTATCATGAGGGTGTCTGGGGAGAGGAGAAGATGAATGGGGGCTGGATGTAAAGGTTGACCCCTCTCCCTCCCTCATCTATAGACCCCCTCTCCCTCCCTCATCTATATACCCCCTCTCTCTCCCTCATCTATAGACCCATCTATAGTAGACCCCCTCTCCCTCCATCTATAAACCCCTCTCCCTCCTTCATCTATAAATGTCCTTCCCCATCTTAGACCCCCCTCCCTCCTTCATCTATAAAACTTCCTCCCTCATCTGTAAATCCCCCCCCTCTCCCTCCATCATCTATAGATCCCTTCTCCCTCCCTCATCTATAGACCCCTCTCCTCTCCCTCCCTCATCTATAGACCCCTCTCCTCTCTCTCCCTCATCTATAGACCCCTCTCCTCTCCCTCCTTCATCTACAGAACCCCTCTCCCTCCATCTATAAACCCCATCCCCTCTCCATCCTTCACCTACAGACCCCCTCTCCCTTTCTCATCTATAGATCCCCTCCCCTCTCCCTCCTTCATCTATAGACCCCCTCTCCCTCATCTATACATCCCCTCATCTCACCATCCCTCATATAGATCGTCTCTTCTCTCCCTCTTTCATCTATGGACCCTCTCTCCTTACATCTTCATACCCCATCCCCTCTCCCTACTTCATCTATAGATTCCTTCCCCTCTCCCTCCTTCATCTATAGATCCCTCCCCTCTCCCTCCCTCATCTACAGACCCCTCCCCTCTCCTTCCCTGATCTATGGACCGCTCCCCTCTCACTTCCTCATCTATAGACCCCTCCCTCATCTAAAGACTTTCTCCCTCTCCCCTACCTCCTTCCCTAGCAATTGCCACTCACAGACTTTAGTTAATGTCAGGGGTCAGCGCTGTAGAGACAGGGTTGGCTTTGCTAATGCTATGCTAGATGCTCCTGTCAGGGAAAGGAGAGGTGAGGTGAAGGAGGGGCAGGGAGGAACAGAGGGGGTTAGAGAGGGATTAAAGCGGGGATAGAGGGAAGGTTAGGGGAGTAAAAGTAGAGGAGGTTTGGCGGTTTGTCCCTGTCAAGAGAGGAGAGAGGTGAGGGGAGGTGAGGGGACATGAAAGAGGAGCAGTGGGGGGTAAGGAAGTCATGGTAGGGATGTTTACTTCATACTGCTCTCTGAAATACTACTTTCACAACCCTGTCTAAGAATTGATAGAGTAATCTACAATATCTATAGGTCTGTCTACCCACAACCTATTATTAGCTGGTGAAGCATGATGGAGTAAAGTCAGAACCAAACCAGACTCTGAAATGCTGCATTTTTCAAATTATGCCACAACAAAACAGAATGTGTCAGCCACTCTTTGAATCATGAAGCCTTTTCAACAGATGTGAAACTGTCACAGCCTTTTATCCCAGTGTTTGGAAGTCACTGGGCTGTATTGTGAGTGTACTTGGCTCACTGGGCTGTATTGTGAGGGGTTGTGTGTGTTATGTGATTGAATACCTTTGTTTAAATTCCCGTAACTGTGTGTCAGAGTGTGTGAGAATGTGAGTATTTTCCATTTAATGTGTGCAAATGTATGTGTGTGTGTGTGTACTTGTTTTGTATTGTGCATGTCCACTAACTGTGTCTAATGTGGTGAGCTCACTGTGATGGAATTTTGGAGGGGTCATGAGCTATCCAGCACCCCCCACCACCTCCTCCGCTAGCCCCCATTCTCCCTACTGAGTACAGTACCCTCCCCTGTGCCCCCTGCCAATACTGACCCAGAGAGAGGGAGAGAAAGAGAGAACATCCTTTATCGGACTGTCTGACGTAGCGTTAAACCAAGAAAAGAAAGACCGTATGAAAGAGAGAGAGAGAGCGAGAGAGAGAGCAAGAGAGAGAGAGAGAGAGAGAGAGGCAGAGAGAGAGGGAGGGAGAGAGGCGAGAGAGAGAGAGAGAAAGAGAGAGGGAGAGAGAGAGAGGCATAGAGAGAGAGAGATGCAGAGAGAGAGAGGGAGAGAGAGAGAGGCAGAGAGAGAGAGAGAGAGAGAGCAGAGAGAGAGAGAGAGAGAGAGAGAGAGAGAGAGAGAGAGAGAGAGAGAGAGAGAGAGAGAGAGAGAGAGAGAGAGAGAGAGAGAGTGAGAGGGAGGAAAATTCTGATTATTTTAGGAGCCTTTGTATGACCAGTCCAGTCTGTGGATGGGGAGGGAGTTGGTTATTTAGGAGCCTTTGACACAGCAGAGACAGAAGCATGCTATAATGAGCAACATTATTCCTTATATAGTGCACTACACAAATGTAGTGCACTCTGTAGGGATTACGGTGCCATTTTGGATACAACCAGTTTCCTACCTTATTCCGTACCAGAAGACAGGCTGACTCATAAGGTCATCTTAGAAGTTTTGACTTAAGTGCAATTTTTAGGGCAGGCAGGAGAAAGGTGCAGGGAAGTTAGGATAAGTTAGGAGTTAGCTAGTGAATTCTTTAAATAACACTAATGATAAAAACTTAATTAACAGGCCAAGACGCAGTAAGAATCTATTTTTCTTAATTAGCCACAGCCTACAGACAAGCTTGTTGGGAGATACTAATGAGATGCAAAGCCCCTCTGTTGAAAGTTAACGAGTAGTGTGTGTGCGTGTGTGATTAGTAATGCTTGCAGATAGCTATGTACATGTAAGTGCTAGCAGGAGAAAATAAAACTCTGCATCACACATTACCGAGGTCAGCAGATTTCTCTGTTTGATCCTGTTTCCACACCACTGGCTCAGCGCATTCAGTGGCTTTTGCCTATCTCTGACACACACACGCACACACACACACACACACACACACACACACACACACACACACACACACACACACACACACACACACACACACACACACACACACACACACACACACACACACACACACACACACACACACACACACACACACACACACACACACACACACACAGAACACACATATAGCTTCTATGGCTCACACTAAAATAGACTGTCCTTTGATAACTCCTTCATTCAGTTCTATCTGATCTCAGTGGGTGTTATTCCTCACAGAGATGCTGTCTAGGGGCCATCAACAGGCTAGCACAGATTAGCGTGCTAAGCTAATTATACCGCTCAACATGTAGGACCCAAATGGCCCCCAATTCCCTAAATAATGCATTACCTTTGAGCAGGGCCCATAAGGTGCCATTTAGGACACAACCTAAGTGTGCAGAATGCTGCGTTTTCTTAAAAGTCACACCACAACAGCAGAGCGAGAGAGAGAGAGAGAGAGTGTGTCCAACTTTAAGTGTCCAACTTAAACCGGCATCCCATGTCAGCGCTTCTCTATTTACAGTTTCACAACCAGAGAGGCACATCAAAGCCATTTCACAGCTTCATTTTCATGTTTATAGAAACAGAGTGACAGTGCTGGTTCTCTCCCCAGTCCTGAATAAAGCATGCAGACTAACACTAGAGCCATTCTACAGACTCCTCACAGTAACAGACATGCACACTCTGAGGGAGTAAGAGATGTGGCATGGGTCGTATACTAATCATAGGGACACTCATAAACAAACACTCATGCACAAGTGGGCACACACACACACAGATCTGATACAGTATGCCTTTTACTGTAAGATAGCAGCTCTCAACCTTCTGTCCCGGAGGGTTGTTTGAGTACACTTTAATAATAGCGTCGTAGTAGCTTGTATAGCCACTTTTTCTGCAAAACTGATTAGTGTTACAGTTCAGTACATTTCCAGTTCTTAGAAGAAGTGAACAGCACATGGGAATAATCAACCAAATGTTAACCGAATAGAATATTACTACTACCCTACATGACATGCAAAACAGTAGACACACACACACACCGAGGGCATCAGATGGCCAGGTACACTACTATCCTGCTGGGGAGAGAAGGCCATGTGAGGATAAATGTGAACCATAAACAGACACACACAGACAGACACATATATTACACACACACAGTTTATCCACCTTTCCTAATTCACTCTCTCAGCTGGATTCAAACAGCCTCTTTTCTGTTTTTTCTACCATCCACATTCTCTGTCTACCCCTCTTTCCTCTCTCTCTCTCGGTCTCCGGCAGGCTGTAGAGTAAAGATATAGCTGACATGTCCTTGGGGGGAGTGAACGGATGCCAGACTGGAGGGTGAAACCACAGCTTCAGTGTGTTTCATGTTGGATTTAAGATAAAGGAAGAGAAAGAAAGGGGAAGATTTAAACCTTTCACAGCTCAGCCGGCCCCCACTGAGAGAACTAAACACCCACAGAATAACAAACTGGGAATTACTGTGTGTGTCAGTGTATGTGTACAGTATGGGTGTCAGTGAGTGTGTGTATGTGTACAGTATGGGTGTCAGCGTGTGTGTATGTGTACAGTATGGGTGTCAGTGTGTGTGTGTATGTGTACAGTATGGGTGTCAGTGTATGTCTACAGTATGGGTGTGTGTGTATGTGTACAGTATGGGTGTCAATGTGTGTGTATGTGTACAGTATGGGTGTCAGTGTATGTGTATAGTATGGGTGGCAGTGTGTGTGTATGTGTACAGTATGGGTGGCAGTGTGTGTGTATGTGTACAGTATGGGTGTCAATGTGTGTGAATGTGTACAGTATGGGTGTCAGTGTGTGTGTATGTGTACAGTATGGGTGTGAGTGTATGTGTATGTGCGTGTCAACTGTCAACTATACACATCTTATTATATCAACTTATTTTCAGAAGAATACAAAATACACTATTCAGTTATTAATCAATATTTGGACAATAAGCTATGTGAAATTAAAAAAGAGATTAAAATGTATATATTTTGGTCCCATCCTAACGACCCGGTTACTGCTGTTGATTGAATAAGGCCATGTGTGTATGTTGTAAGTAAAAGCCTGTGAAACTGTGAAAGCATGCAGAGTTAGATGTGTGTGTGTGTGTGTATGGTGGTTGTGGTGGTGGGGGGAGTGTTGGCATTAGTGGCGGTCGGTGACATTTAAGATGAGAGAGGACAATTTTTTAAATAATGAGTATGGCCTTATTTCTATTACACCATATTGGATGACTGTTATTCATATTCCATTCACCCAGCTCAATGTAACATTGGTAGGTTTAGGCTACTACATAATAGTAGAATTGTCTCTATACCCATCATGAGGTTGCTACAACCTAGCCTATGAATGAAAGTTTACAACGTAGGTGCTTGAGAGAAAAATGTGAGTAATCAAGGTGACAGACAGTGACACATTCAATACCGCCTTGCACAGTCTTGCCTGCATCTAGCTGATCTAGGGTGTAATCATTAGTCCAACAGTTGCAAATGAGAGTTTCTATTGAACAAATGTAGGTATGTTTTTCCCCGTTCAGTTCAGTTTGCTTCTGTTTTTTAAATGTTTTTCAACAGAATCAGAAGAATGAATACACCCCCAATCACAGTTCATTTTCATAGCAGCCACATACAAACAGCTTGATCACCTTGATCGTTGTATAATTCTTTCTTGCATCTAAGTGTTCTTCTCCCCTTTTTGTCCTTCGCTTGTGAACTTTACCAGCCAAACCTTCCTACCATAATCGCTAACCGCTACACATAGCCTACAAAGTTGTCAGCATATTAGCTAACGGCATAGTCAACATACACTGCATGATGGTATGTGGTATGTGGACACCTGCTCCAAAATCATGGGAATTATTATGGAATTGGTCCCCCTTTTGCTGCAAAAAGCATCCACTCTTCTGGGAGGCTTCCCACTAGATTTTTAGAACATTTCTGCATGGACTTGCTTCCATTCAGCCAAAAGAGCATTAGTGAGGTTGGGCACTGATGTTGAGCGATTAAGCCGTGCTTACAGTTGGCGTTCCTAAGGTGTTTTATGGGGTTGAGGTCAGGGCTTTGTGCAGTCCAGGCAAATTCTTCCACACTGATCTCGAAAAGATTTGGATATGGACCTCGCTTTGTGCACGAGGGCATTGTTGCCACAAAGTTGGAAGCACAGAATCGTTTAGAATGTCTTTGTATGCTGTAGCGTTAAGATTTTCCTTCGCTGGAACTAAGGGACCGAGCCCGAACTGTGAAAAACAGCCCCACACCATTATTCCTCCTCCACCAAACCTTACAGTTGACACTATGTATTCGGGCAGGTAGCATTCTCGTGACATGCGCCAAACCCAAATTTGTCTGTCAGACTACCAGATAACAGGTTTCTGCTTCTCCAGAGTCCAATGGCGGTTAGCTTTACACCACTCCACATGACACTTGGCAATTGTGCATGGTGATCTTAGGCTTGTGTGCGGCTGCTCGGCCATTGACACCCATGTCATGAAGCTCAAAACGAACAGTTCTTGTGCTGACGTTGCTTCCAGAGGCAGTTTGGAACTCAGTAGTGAGTGTTGCAACAGAGAACAGACCATTTTTACACACAGTTTCAGTTTCAGCACTCTGCTGTCCCATTCTGGGAACTTGTGTGGCCTACTACTTTGCGGATGAGACGTTGTTGCTCTTAGACGTTTCCACTTCACAATAAGACTATTAACAGTTGACCGGGGCAGCTCTAGCAGGACAGACATTTGACTAACTGACTTGTTGAAAAGGTGGCATCCTATGACGGTGCCACGTTGAAAGTCACTGTGCTTTTAAGTACGGGCCATTCTAATGCAAATGTTTGTCTATGGAGATTGCATGGCTGTGTGCTCAATTTTATAAACCTGTCAGCAGCGGGTGTGGCTGAAATAGCCGAATCCACAAATTTGAAGGGGTGTCCACATAGTTTTGTAAATATGGTGTAGCTAGAACTGTCCTTTCTCTGTCGTTGAGCCACCAGCACGTCAAATTTTATGCACAGCAGTGCTAGCTACCTGTAGCTTATGCTTTCAGTACTAGATTCATTCTCTGATGCTTTGATTGGGTAGACAACATGTCAGTTCATGCTGCAAGAGCTCTGATAGGTTGGAGGAAGATCTCCGTAAATTGTCATAATGATTGTGTAAGTCTGTTGAAGGGGGTTTAAACCATGAGCGTCCTAGGTTTTGTACTGAAGTCAATGTACCCAGAAAATGATGGAAACTAGCTGCCCTCTGCCTATACCATAGTGCTACCCCAGTTCTGTTGAGGCTACTGTAGAACATCAATGTTTTAATCAATTATTTGGTGAATATATTTAGTATAGTTTAATCTAAAAATAATAACTTTTTAATGAAATACACTGAGGAGGATGGTCCTCCACTTCCTACTCTGAAGAGCCTCTACTGGTTGACAGGAATAAGAAAATGAGAACATGTATGAGAATAGGAAAAGAGAACACGAAATGGTGAGAGAGAGAGAGAGAGAGAGAGAGAGAGAGAGAGAGAGAGAGAGAGAGAGAGAGAGAGAGAGAGAGAGAGAGAGAGAGAGACCACAGACTTTATTCTGGATTCTCCCTGTGTGTGTAGTCTAAAAATATGACTTGCCAGTAGCTGGCTGGAGGTTGATATGACATTGATCAACAGATACTGGACTGGAGAACAGCCCACACACTCACACACACTGGGGTGAAGTATAATGGGGGCTGGTACTGTGTATAGTGTAATAAGTCAGTGGTGGTTTGTATGCTGCTTAAGGCATTATCAACCTAAACACCAAACCACAGTCACATACTAACTGCATTGGTTCCTCCTGAAACCAGAGGGCGGCAGAGACCGCCATAGAGTCTTTTATTGGACTCAGGTGTGTCTTATTATTTCATGATTGTGTCCCTGCTAAAAGAGGTGTGTTTTCTGTGGTCATTTGAAGAAGCTTGAATTATATACTGTGTGTTTGTTTGCTGAATAAGTTTGAGACTTAATGTTTTTTTTTCAGGTATACTGTGATCCTGCGCCTACCATTTCTTAGTAAAGTATTATGTTTATCCTTAACCACTGATTCCTCGTCTGGTCTCTTCTCTGGACTTGGTTCCAACCTCACCATGTCACAGCAAGCTTCTGCCACAACATGGAGCCAGCAAAGATCACCCAGATCCGGTATGTGGTACCCCAACAAGGAGCACTGTTAGGATGGTAGCAAGAACAGCTCTCCCAAATCTCTGGGACCCTTCGGGCACTTGCCGAGTACCTCCAACCACGGCACGTCCCTAACCCAGGAGGAGCCAATGCCCAGGTCTCATTGCCCAGTGCTACAGACGTCATCGTGGTTCCTCCAGGGAACCTGCACCGGGAATACAAGATCCCAGCCCCCGAGCAGTTCCTCACTCAGTGTTCTCTGGTGTTTGAGCTATAGTCCTCCTCATTCCACACCGATCGCCTATATCATCTCTTTACTCTCGGGCAAGGCCCTAGCGTGGGCAACGGCGGTGTGGGAACAGCAGCCACCATCTTGCAGATCCATAGTATCCTTCACTGCGATGAGTCGTCGACCACCCAGTTGGTGGACGAGAAGCCGACTGTTCAACCTCTACCAAGGGAATGAGGAGGACTGTAACTCGAACACCAGAGGACTGTAGCTTGAACTTACTCGAGGGTGGCCATCATACTGCTCGGGGGCTGGGATCTTGCATTCCCGGTGCAGGTTCCCTGGAGGAACCACGATTACGTCTGTAGCACTGGGTCCACACCCTGACCAGTGGCTGACTTTGCCATTGAGTTCCGCACCCTTACCACCGAGAGTGGGTGGATTACGGAGGCACTGGTTACTGCTTTCCACCATGGTCTATCTAACTCCATCAAAGATGAATTGGCCATTCGGGAAATGGGAGAGGACCTCGTGTCCCTGATAACGCTGGCAATCAGGATTGACAATCTCATCCGGAAACGGGTGAGAGCGCCCTTTTGACACCACTCCAGCATTCCTGTTTCCTGAGCACCCTAAGCCCACGAAGCCCAGCATGGAGGATCCAATGCAGCTGGGTGGCACACGTCTGAGCCCACAGGAGCGTGACAGGTGCATGAGCGAAGGCTGCTGCCTCTACGGCGGAGGGCTCAGCCATCTCCGTGCTACCTGCCCAGAGCTGATGGGAAACGCCAGGGCTGGCCAGGCTACCCAGTCACCGTCTGTTACTACCCTCCACCCTCCACTGGACAACCGTCAGCACTATATTCAAGCCTTTGTGGACTTCGGGGCCGTGGTTAATTTTATTGATCAAGACTTTGCCAGAGAGTTACAGATCCCCTGCGTGAAATGTCCCATCCCTCTGCAGATTGAAGCCCTCGATGGACGCCCCATTGGCTCCGGTCAGGATGAAAATCAGACGAAGCCCATTCTACAGCAGGTTAGGATGGACCACTCTGAGACTCTTAGTTTTCTGTTGATCACTGCTCATGAGAACCCCCTTATCCTAGGGTACCCCTGGCTAGTACTACATAACTCACTCGTTTCCTGGTCCATGGGACACCTACTAGACTGGGGGTAAGGACTGTCTAAGACCCCACCAAGAGCCTTGCTGTGTCCTCCTGCATCCCTTGAAGACCAAGACTTTTCCTCTCTCCATCCCGAATACTTCGACCTCAGGGAGGCTTTCAGTAAGAGGCAGGCCGGCACCCTTCCTCCTCATCATGCCATAGAACTCCTAGCCGGCGCCACACCTCCCTGGGGTCGTCTGTACTCCCTCTCGACCCCTGAAGCAGCAGTCATGGACAATGACACCCTGCGGGATATGTTGAATACGGTCGTCTTTGTTTACGTTGACGACATCTTGATCTTCTCTAAGACCCTTCCAGAACACATTCGGCACTTCCGCCAAGTCCTGAGACGCCTCCTGCAGATTCAACTATATGTCAAGATAAAGAAGTGTAAGTTCGACGTATCCCAGGTTTCCTTCCTGGGTCACATTATCTCTACTGCAGGCATCCAAATGGACCCCACAAAGATTGAGGAGGTGGTCGACTGGCTCCGTCCCACCTCACTCAAGCAAGTCCAGCGGTTCCTCAGGGGTGCCAACTTGTACAGGGGTTTTACACGCATCTTTGGTGTGGTGGCAGCACCTCTCACGGTCCTAACCCGCAAGTCCCCGATCTGTTTTTGCTGGACCCCTGAGGCTGACAGCGCATTTTCATGGAGCTCAAGGGACTTTTCACCTCTGGACCTATCCTCATTCATCCTGATCCGACTCGTCCCGTTGTGGTGGAGGTGGGTCGCCTCAGACACCGAAGCAGGGGCGGTCCTTTCACAGCAGAAGGAGGAGGACAAGAAACTATACCCATGCGCCTTTCTCTCCAAGTGGTTCTTGCCAGCGGAATGCAACTACGATGCAGCTTGCATTGTTTACCGTGTGCGTTTTTTTCCTGAATGAGTTTGAGACTTAGTGTTTGTTGTTTTTTCAAGTGTCCTGTGATCCTGCGGTTACTGTTTCTTAGTAAAGTATTATGTTTATCCTTAGCCACAGATTCCTCGTCTGGTCTCTTCTCTGCACCTGGTCTCTTCTCTCACACTAACAGTCCACGTCTTCTTCTCAATCTTCACCACACTGCGACCTATAATGAAGAGATAGTGCACCCTGGGGATGGAAGGATGGAGAGGAGAGAAAATATAGCCCTGAAAAAGTGCTGGAACCCCTGGTTTGGGGGTAGGGAAGGGAGTGTCCCTCTCCGTGTGTGTGTGTGGTTTCACTATCCTTGCGGGGAACAGAAGTCCTCACAAGGATAGTTAAACAAGGCACATTCGGACAAGTGGGGACATTTCGCTCGTCCCCACAAGGAAAAATACTATTTTAGGTTTAGGAGTTAAGGTTAAGTTTAGAGGTTTGGTGTTAGGTTTAGGAGTTAGGGGGAAATAGAAATTTGAATGGGACTCAATTGTTTGGACAGAAAAGGATAATAAAACAAACATTGTGTGTGTGTGTGTGTGTGTGTGTGTGTGTGTGTGTGCGTGCGTGCGTGCGTGCGTGCGTGCGTGTGTGTGTGTGTGCATGTTTTTGTAAAGATTTTGAATCCTTCTTGTACAATGAAAAGATAAAAACATGCAAAAAACGTTTAATCTGTAATCCAAAGTATTCATATACAGGGTTCTGGGTAGTAGCATGTGTTTCAGAGACCACGCTCAACAAAATAACTACAGAAAATAAGATACAATCTGTACATATTTGTGTTTACAGTGAGTAGCCAATCAGAGATGAGAACCAGAAGAACAATAAGGCAGATGAATGGACAGAATCAACATATTCATCATCATCATCATCATCTTGGTTTAGTCAGAGTTGGGATCAATTCCTTTTTAAATGAGTCAATTCAGGATGTAAACTGAAATTTCAATTTCACATTATTCTCAAAGAGAAATATGTGGAAAATTGTATTTGTAATTTCAATTTACTTCCTGAATTGACTGAAAATGAAATGGAATTTATCCCAACTTTTGATCGACTCCACCGACCAAACCTCAGAGTATCAAAACAATATCTTTGCTACAATATATAGGACTGGTGACTCGTTTTAGTTTGCAACCTGCTGCATAAGTTAGAATGTGAAAAAAAGCTTAAAGCAAAACAAAGAAAAAGACGGAAACTATCTAGTCTTTTATCATTTACTGTACATGTCTTCACTCAATGCTCTCGATCCAACAATGGGGAGTGTTCATCCTGTGTGTTTCCATGGCAATGATGATAGCATACACACTCAGTGAGGTGTAACCCAAACACACACACTTTCACACACTACACACACACATGGTGAAGCGTGCATTCCTCATTTTAAACATCCTCTCTCTTACAGCCTGAAAGCAGAGAGTCAGGACCTTGAAAGTCATGATGAACAGAAAACTTCAACAGAATCAAACAAATGTACAAAAAGGCACGTTTTACCCCAGTGCTTCTGTACTGTGAGATTCAAGTGTAACTGAGCGTCTTTAGTATCGCTAACCGCTGAGTGAGAGCCCAGGCTCTCTCATTCACTGTTAACCACCAGTCAAAGTACCAACGGTCAGTTTCCTTCCAATGTTGTCCTCTGAGCGTTGTGTCCCTAAGCATGTGGGCGAACACTCTGTTAGCCTCATTTAGCCTGTATACGAACAGGCTAAGTTAGCAGTCACCACACAAACAAACTTGAACTGTTAGCGACCCTTAGCATGTGGTCTAACACCCCACGCTATCCTCAATTATCCTCCATGCTAGCAGTCTAGCCTAGCAGTTGCCACACCAATGTACTCCATTTAGTTTCTGATCCTCTGTTCCAGTCCACCAAAATAAAAGTCTCTTCACAACCAGCACTCCTTCCATGGCAATGACTTAAAAAAGGCCCCCTCCCCATTCACCCCCATCCCAACCACCAATCGCCCCTTCCCAGACCCCTCTCCGGCCCCAGCGACGGGCTAGTCTTAGTCGTCCCCTCCTCCGTAGAGGTCTGCCAGCTTGCGGAAGCGCGGGCCCCAGTCACTGAGGTAGTCGTAGTCCTGGTCTCCGCCGGAGGAAGATGTGTGAAGGGAGCTGAGGGAGCCGGCGGTGGAGCCGCTGCCCTCATAGTCAAAAACCAGCAGGCTGTCATAGGGGGGCGCCGTCGGGTCGTTATCAGCTGCCTTCAGACCCTGGGGAGGGGGAGAGGGGTGAGGATAGATGAGGGTTGAGAGAGAGAGAGAGAGAGAGAGAGAGAGAGAGAGAGAGAGAGAGAGAGAGAGAGAGAGAGAGAGAGAGACCAAATGAGAGGAGGGAGGAGAGATAGGTAATAGAGATAGGTAGGTAGTAGGAGAGCAAGGGAAGAGGAGAAGAAGGAGGGATTATGGAGGGAGGAGAGAAGAGAGTGAATGAGATTTAGGTAGTAGGAGAGCAAGGGAAGAGGAGAAGAAGGAGGGATTATGGAGGGAGGAGAGAAGAGAGTGAATGAGATTTAGGTAGTAGGAGAGCAAGGGAAGAGGAGAAGAAGGAGGGATTATGGAGGGAGGAGAGAAGAGAGTGAATGAGATTTAGGTAGTAGGAGAGCAAGGGAAGAGGAGAAGAAGGAGGGATTATGGAGGGAGGAGAGAAGAGAATGAATGAGATTTAGGTAGTAGGAGAGCAAGGGAAGAGAAGAAGAAGGAGGGATTATGGATGGAGGAGAGAAGAGAGGAAGGAGAGAAGAGAGGAGTATTTAGGTCAGGCTGGACAGATGCTGGGTAGTCTCTCTGAGGAGATTCAGCAGATTACACACCCACACGCGCCCTACTACACCACAACTGACGGAATTTATTATAACTTTGTCATAAAGTGTTATTATTGACTGACGTCTTGTCTCAGTGCTAAAACTAATAAAGCAAATCTGATAAGCTGAAGCTCTAGACATGTTTTGGGGATTTCTGCATGCCATACCCCCAACTGTCTTCTTCATTTGATTGATTTGAGGAGTGAGGCAGTGGAAGAAGCATCGGCATGTCATTTCTGCTAGATTAAACAGTCTAGATCAGCTCGCCATGTATGACAGCTCGCCTCATTATTCAGAGCTGTGTTTAGCAGAAATCTCTATCCTGCCTGCCTAACCTAGTGACATACACACACTCAGCGTAGGAAGAACAACGTAATCAATTGAAAGACATGTATAATCAGCTCGACAAGCATGAACCTCGTCTAGCTATAGACATTAACTCACATACAGTTGAAGTCGGAAGTTTACATACACCTTAGCCAAATACATTTAAACTCAGTTTTTGACAATTCCTGACATTTAATCCGAGTAACAATTGCCTGTCTTAGGCCATTTAGGATCACCACTTTATTTTAAGAATGTGAAATACGAATAATGTGAAATACACTCAATTAGTATTTGATAGCATTGGTTTTAAATAGTTTAACTTGGGTGAAACGTTTCAGGTAGCCTTCCACAAGCTACTCACAATAAATTTGAATTTTGGCCAATTCCTCCTGACAGAGCTGGTGTAACTGAGTCAGGTTTGTAGGCCTCCTTGCTTGCACACACTTTTTCCAGTTCTGCCCACACATTTTCTATGGGATTGAGGTCAGCGCTCTGTGATGGACACTCCAATACCTTGATTTTGTTGTCCTTAAACCATTTGCCACAACTTTGGAAGTATGCTTGGAGTCATTGTCCATTTGGAAGACCCATTTCTGACCAAGCTTTAACTTCCTGACTGATGTCTTGAGATGTTGCCTCAATATGTCCACACACTTTTCGTCCCTCATGATGCCATCTATTTTGTGAAGTGCACCAGTCCCTCCTGCAGCAAAGCACCCCCACAACATGATGCTGCTACCCACGTGCATCACGGTTGGGATGGTGTTCTTCAGCTTGCAAGCCTCCCCCTTTTTCCTTTTTCCAAACATAACGATGGTCATTATGGCCAAACAGGTCTATTTTTGTTTCATCAGACGAGAGGACATTTCTCCAAAAAGTACGATCTTTTTCCCCATGTGCAGTTGCAAACTATAGTCTGGATTTTTTATGGCGGTTTTGGAGCAGTGGCTTCTTCCTTGCAGAGCGGACTTTCAGGTTATGTTGATATAGGACATGTGTACCTGTTCCTCCAGCATCTTCACAAGGTCCTTTGCTGTTGTTCTGGGATTGATTTTCACTTTTCACACCAAAGTACGTTCATCTCTAGGCGACAGAATGCGTCTCCTTCCTGAGCGGTATGACGGCTGCGTGCTCCCATGGTGTTTATATTTGCATACTATTGTTTGTACAGATGAACGTGGTACTTTCAGGCGTTTGGAAATTGCTCCCAAGGATGAACCAGACTTTTGGAGGTCTACAATTTTGTTTCTTGGCTGATTTATTTAGATTTTCCCATGATTTCAAGCAAAGAGGCACTGAGTTTGTAGGTAGGCCTTGAAATACATCCACAGGGACACCTCCAATTGACTCAAATGATGTCAATTAGCCTCAGAAGCTTCTAAAGCCATGACATCATTTTCTGGAATTTTCCAAGCTGTTTAAAGGCACAGTCAACTTAGTGTATGTAAACTTCTGACCCACTGGAATTGTGATACAGTGAAATAGAAGTTAATTATAATCTGTCTGTAAACAATTGTTGGAAAAAGTACTTGTGTCATCCACAAAGTAGATGTCCTAACCGACTTGCCAAAACTATAGTTTGTTAAAATAAATTTGTGGAGTGATTGAAAAATGAGTTTTAATGACTCCAACCTAAGTGTATGTAAACGTACGACTTCAACTGTAAGTATTCAGACCCTTTACTCAGTACTTTGTTGAAGCACCTTTGGCAGCGATTACAGTCTTCTTGGGTATGACACTACAAGCTTGGCACACCTGTATTAGGGGAGCTTCTCCCATTGTTCTCTGCAGATCCTCTCAAGGTCTGTCAGGTTGGATCGGGAGCGATGCTGCATAGCTATTTTAAGGTCTTTCCAGAGATGTTGGATCAGGTTCAAGTCTGGGCTCTGGCATGGCCCCTCAAGGGGACATTCAGAGACTTTTCCCAAAGCCACTCTTGTTGTGTCTTGGCTGTGTGCTTAGGGTCGTTGTCCAGTTGGAAGGTAAACCTTTGCCCCAGTCTGAGGTACTGAGAGCTCTGGAGCAGGATTTTATCAAGGATCTCTCTGTACTTTGCTCTGTTCATCTTTCCCTCAATCCTGACTAGTCTCCCAGTCCCTGCCTCTGAAAAACATCCCCACAGCATGATAGTGCCACCACCATGCTTTACTGTAGGGATGGTATTGGGCAGGTGATGAGCAGTGCCTGGTTTCTTCCAGATGTGACGCTTGGCATTCCAGCCAAAGAGTTCAATATTGGTTTAATCAGACCAGGGAATCTTGTTTCACATGGTCTGAGAGTTCTTTCGGGGCCTTTTGGCAAACTCCAATTGGGCTGTCACGTGCCTTTTACTGAAGAGTGGCTTCCCTCTGGCCACTCTATCATAAAGGCCTGATTGGTGGAGTGGTGCAGAGATGGTTGTCCTTCTGGAAGGTTCTCCCATCTCCAGAAGAACTCTGGAACTCTGTCGCAGTGACCATCAGGTTCTTGGTCACCTCCCTGACCTAGGCCCTTCTCCCCTGATTGCTCAGTTTGGCCGGGCGGCCAGATCTAGGAGGAGTTTTGGTGGTTCCAAACTTCTTCCATTTACGAATGATGGAGGCCACTGTGTTCTTGGGGATCTTCAATGCCGCAGAAATGTTTTTGTACCCTTTCCCAGATCTGTGCCTCAACACAATCATGTCTTGGAGCTCTACGGACAATTCCTTCGACCTCATGGCTTGGTTTTTGCTCTGACTTACACTTTCAACTGAGGGATCTTATGTAGACAGGTGTGTGCCTTTCCAAATCATGTCCAATCAATTACATTTACCACAAGTGGACTACAATCAAGTTGCAGAAACATCTCAAGGATGGTCAAACGGAACAGGATGCACCTGAGCTCAATTTCCATTCTCATAGCAAAGATTCTTGAATCAATTTCAGAATAAGGCTGTAACGTAATAAAATGTGGAAAAAGTCAAGGGGTCTGAATACTTTCCGAATGCACTGTATTACTCGCTAATGTTTGGTTCCTGGACAATAAAGTAGACAAGCTTCTCCGTCCAGAGATAATCAGGAATTGTAACATTCTGTTTCAAGGATTCATACCTCTCTCCGGATATACTGTCCCTGTCCATACAGCCAGCTGGGTTCTCAGTACATCGCACAGACAGGAATAAAGAGCTCTCTCAGGAAAAAGTAAGGTGGAGGTTTCATGATTAACTACTCATGGTGCGATCGCGGTAACGTACAGGAAATCAAGTCCGGCATACACATATTTAGCAGATGTTATTGCGGGTGTAGCTAAATGCTTGTGTTCCTATCTCTGGGATACTAGTCAGGATCGAGGGAAAAATGAACAGAGCAAAGTACAGAAACATCCTTGATGTAAACCTGCTCCAGTGCGCTCAGGACCTCAGACTTCAGCCAAAACAATTAAGGAGTGGCTTCGGGAAAAGTTTCTGAATGTCCTTGAGTGGCCCACCCAGATCCCGGACTTGAACCAGATCAAACATCTCTGGAGAGACCTTAAAATAGCTGTGCAGCAACACTCCCCATCCTACCCGACAGAACTTGAGAGGATCTGCGGGGAAGAATGGGAGAAACTCCTCAAATACAGGTGTGCCAAGCTTGTAGCATCACACCCAAGAAGACTCGCGTCTGTAATCGCTGCCAAAGGTACTTCAACAAAGTACTGATTAAAGGGTCTGAATAGTTATGTAAATGTTTTATTTCAGTTTGTTTTGCAAAAATGTTTTTGCTTCGTCAATATGGGGTATTGTGTGTAGATTGATGAGGAGAAAAACACCAATTTAATCAATTTTAGAATAAGGCTGTATCGTAACAAAATGTGGGAAAGGTAAAGGGGTCTGAATACTTACACTACAGCCATACCCCAGCAGACATGCCACTATGAGTTTCTTCACTGTACCCAGACTAAAAACAGATTTCATGCATCGCATTTAGGTAGAGCCATGTCATTATGGGATGCTCTGCCACAAGAGGTTACTCAGGCAAAAAGCAGTGTTTAGCTTTGAAAAACAGCTAAAAATGTTTTATATCACAGCACCTCTCATCTTTTTAAATATCAACTGTACTGTATATAAGAATAAGAATATGTATATACGATATGATAGTGTCTAAATAGTCTTTTTTATATGTCTCTTGGTGGCTTTCCAATATATAACTTTTTATTTTATTTTGAATTTAATGTAATAGCTCATGTTCTTGTGTATAGCTGTTCTGTACTTTGTCATGTGTGTGTATGTTTCATGTGGACCCCAGGAAGAGCAGCTAAACAAAACCTTAAATTAGCCAGCAGGCCTGCCCATGTCTGTACCACGCTAATCTGCACTGTTAGAAAAGCTCATTAAAAATTACACATAGAGGCAGGGATGCTCCCTCTCTTTCTGTGTCACACAGTGAGTCACATACACACAAGCATAAACACAATCTCATACAGATAGTTTCACACACACAGTTTCACAAAATGACACACATGCAACCAAGCACAATAATGATCACACACACACGCACACGCGCACACACAAACAAACACACACACACACACACACACACACACACACACACACACACACACACACACACACACACACACACACACACACACACACACACACACACACACACACACACACACACACACACACACACACACACACACACACACACACACACACACCACCCACTCCCCCAACAGAAAAAACACACACTCTGTAACTACCTCATGGATGAAGTCTCCTATATCTCCTGGGTGTGGTGCAGCAGAGCGGAGGGGGTACAGGTGGTCCTGGTGGAGGGGTCTCTCGTCCATACGCCTGATTCCCACCTTTACCATCTCTGGCTCCAATGCATCGGGCTGCTGCAGCTGGCTCAGGTCATAGTCCTGGAGAGGGGGGATAGAGAGATGTGGTGAAAATAGAGAGAGAGGGTTGAGGGAGGGAGGAGAGAGGGGTGTGGAGGGAGAGATATAGAGATGAAGAGTAGTTCAAGGTGGGTACTACACATGTGGAGATCATCCGTTCCCCTACCATGTGTCTCACAAAGAAATGGCAGTTTTAACCAGAGTGGGTGAGACAGAGAGAGCGAGAGAGAAAGAGAGATAGAAGATTAAGAGATATGTCCTCTGATACTTTCTACTTTTGAATGGAGTGTCTGATTCATTGATGAATCATCCGGAAACACATGATGAAACATCAATCTCCAGGGGAAATGGACTAAATGACCCTTTTCAGGGACAATAAATGTCATGTTTTGTCTTATATTGTCTTGTCATTTTGCTTTTCCTTCTGTTCGTTTTCCCCCTGCTGGTCTTTTTAGGTTCGTTCCCCTTTTTCTCTCTCCCTCCCTCTCTCTCTTCTCTCTATCGTTCCGTTCCTGCTCCCAGCTGTTCCTATTCCCCTAATCAATCATTTAGTCTTCCCACACCTGTTCCCTATCTTTTCCCCTGATTAGAGTCCCTATTTCTCCCCTTGTTTTCCGTTTCTGTCCTGTCGGATCCTTGTATATTGTTCACCGTGCTGTGTCTTTGTATCGCCCTGTCGTGTCGTGTTTCCCTCAGATGCTGCGTGGTGAGCAGGTGTCTGAGTCTGCTACGGTCAAGTGCCTTCCCGAGGCAACCTGCAGTTTATGATCGGGTCTCCAGTCTGTTCTCGTGATTACGAGTGGAATTGTTTTTTATGCTTTATTTACCGCTCCGAATTGTCTAGGAGTATTGCATATTTCCTTAACTGGATTAAAGACTCTGTTTTCGCCAAGTCGCTTTTGGGTCCTCATTCACCTGCATAACAGAAGGATCCGACCAAAGAATGGACCCAGCGACTACAGACGCTCGTAACACTGCCGTCGAGATTCAAGGAGCCATGCTCGGCAGACACGAGCAGGAATTGTCTGCTGCTCGTCATGCCATGGAGAACCTGGCCGCTCAGGTTTCCGACCTCTCTGGACAGTTCCAGAGTCTTCGTCTCGTGCCACCTATTACTTCCTGGTCTGCCGAGCCTCCGGAACCTAGGGTTAATAACCCACCTTGCTACTCCGGGCAGCCCACGGAGTGCCGCTCCTTTCTCACCCAGTGTGATATTGTGTTCTCTCTCCAACCCAACACATACTCTAGAGAGAGAGCTCGGGTTGCTTACGTCATTTCACTCCTTACTGGCCGGGCTCGAGAGTGGGGCACAGCTATCTGGGAGGCAAGGGCTGATTGTTCTAACAATTACCAGAACTTTAAAGAGGAGATGATTCGGGTTTTTGACCGTTCAGTTTTTGGTAGGGAGGCTTCTAGGGCCCTGGCTTCCCTATGCCAAGGTGATCGATCCATAACGGATTACTCTATAGAGTTTCGCACTCTTGCTGCCTCTAGTGACTGGAACGAGCCGGCGCTGCTCGCTCGTTTTCTGGAGGGACTCCACGCAGTGGTTAAAGATGAGATTCTCTCCCGGGAGGTTCCTTCCAGTGTGGACTCTTTGATTGCTCTCACCATCCGCATAGAACGACGGGTAGATCTTCGTCACCAAGCTCGTGGAAGAGAGCTCGCGTCAACGGTGTTTCCCTGCTCCGCATTGCAACCATCTCCCTCCTCTGGCTCAGTGACTGAGCCCATGCAGCTGGGAGGTATTCGCATCTCGACTAAGGAGAGGGAACGGAGGATCACCAACCGCCTGTGCCTCTATTGCGGACTTGATGGACATTTTGTCAATTCATGTCCAGTAAAAGCCAGAGCTCATCAGTAAGCGGAGGGCTACTGGTGAGCGCTACTACTCAGGTCTCTCCATCTAGATCCTGTACTACTATGTCGGTCCATCTACGCTGGACCGGTTCGGGTGCTACATGCAGTGCCTTGATAGACTCTGGGGCTGAGGGTTGTTTCATGGACGAAGCATGGGCTCGGAAACATGACATTCCTTTCAGACAGTTAGACAAGCCTACGCCCATGTTCGCCTTAGATGGTAGTCATCTTCCCAGTATCAGATTTGAGACACTACCTTTAACCCTCACAGTATCTGGTAACCACAGTGAGACTATTTCTTTTTTGATTTTTCGTTCACCTTTTACACCTGTTGTTTTGGGTCATCCCTGGCTAGTATGTCATAATCCTTCTATTAATTGGTCTAGTAATTCTATCCTATCCTGGAACGTTTCTTGTCATGTGAAGTGTTTAATGTCTGCCATCCCTCCCATTTCTTCTGTCCCCACTTCCCAGGAGGATCCTGGCGATTTGACAGGAGTGCCGGAGGAATATCATGATCTGCGCACGGTCTTCAGTCGGTCCCGAGCCAACTCCCTTCCTCCTCACCGGTCGTATGATTGCAGTATTGATCTCCTTCCGGGGACCACTCCTCCTCGGGGTAGACTATACTCTCTGTCGGCTCCCGAACGTAAGGCTCTCGAGGATTATTTGTCTGTGTCTCTTGACGCCGGTACCATAGTGCCTTCTTCCTCTCCGGCCGGGGCGGGGGTTTTTTTTGTTAAGAAAAAGGACGGTACTCTGCGCCCCTGCGTGGATTATCGAGGGCTGAATGACATAACGGTTAAGAATCGTTATCCGCTTCCCCTTATGTCATCAGCCTTCGAGATTCTGCAGGGAGCCAGGTGCTTTACTAAGTTCGACCTTCGTAACGCTTACCATCTCGTGCGCATCAGAGAGGGGGACGAGTGGAAAACGGCATTTAACACTCCGTTAGGGCATTTTGAGTACCGGGTTCTGCCGTTTGGTCTCGCCAATGCGCCAGCTGTTTTTCAGGCATTAGTTAATGATGTTCTGAGAGACATGCTGAACATCTTTGTTTTTGTCTACCTTGACGATATCCTGATTTTTTCACCGTCACTCGAGATTCATGTTCAGCACGTTCGACGTGTTCTCCAGCGCCTTTTAGAGAATTGTCTCTACGTGAAGGCTGAGAAGTGCTCTTTTCATGTCTCCTCCGTTACTTTTCTCGGTTCCGTTATTTCCGCTGAAGGCATTCAGATGGATTCCGCTAAGGTCCAAGCTGTCAGTGAGTGGCCCGTTCCAAGGTCACGTGTCGAGTTGCAGCGCTTTCTAGGTTTCGCTAATTTCTATCGGCGTTTCATTCGTAATTTCGGTCAAGTTGCTGCCCCTCTCACAGCTCTTACTTCTGTCAAGACGTGTTTTAAGTGGTCCGGTTCCGCCCAGGGAGCTTTTGATCTTCTAAAAGAACGTTTTACGTCCGCTCCTATCCTCGTTACTCCTGACGTCACTAGACAATTCATTGTCGAGGTTGACGCTTCAGAGGTAGGCGTGGGAGCCATTCTATCCCAGCGCTTCCAGTCTGACGATAAGGTTCATCCTTGCGCTTATTTTTCTCATCGCCTGTCGCCATCTGAACGCAACTATGATGTGGGTAACCGCGAACTGCTCGCCATCCGCTTAGCCCTAGGCGAATGGCGACAGTGGTTGGAGGGGGCGACCGTTCCTTTTGTCGTTTGGACAGACCATAAGAACCTTGAGTACATCCGTTCTGCCAAACGACTTAATGCTCGTCAAGCTCGTTGGGCGTTGTTTTTCGCTCGTTTCGAGTTTGTGATTTCTTACCGTCCGGGTAGCAAGAACACCAAGCCTGATGCCTTATCCCGTCTTTTTAGTTCTTCTGTGGCTTCTACTGATCCCGAGGGGATTCTTCCTTATGGGCGTGTTGTCGGGTTGACAGTCTGGGGAATTGAAAGACAGGTTAAGCAAGCACTCACGCACACTGCGTCGCCGCGCGCTTGTCCTAGTAACCTTCTTTTCGTTCCTGTTTCCACTCGTCTGGCTGTTCTTCAGTGGGCTCACTCTGCCAAGTTAGCTGGTCATCCCGGTGTTCGAGGCACTCTTGCTTCTATTCGCCAGCGCTTTTGGTGGCCGACTCAGGAGCGTGACACGCGCCGTTTCGTGGCTGCTTGTTCGGACTGCGCGCAGACTAAGTCAGGTAACTCTCCTCCTGTCGGTCGTCTCAGACCGCTCCCCATTCCTTCTCGACCATGGTCTCACATCGCCCTAGACTTCATTACCGGTCTGCCTTTGTCTGCGGGGAAGACTGTGATTCTTACGGTTGTCGATAGGTTCTCTAAGGCGGCACATTTCATTCCCCTCGCTAAACTTCCTTCCGCTAAGGAGACGGCACAAATCATCATCGAGAATGTGTTCAGAATTCATGGCCTCCCGTTAGACGCCGTTTCAGACAGAGGTCCGCAATTCACGTCACAGTTTTGGAGGGAGTTCTGTCGTTTGATTGGTGCGTCCGTCAGTCTCTCTTCCGGGTTTCATCCCCAGTCTAACGGTCAAGCAGAGAGGGCCAATCAGACGATTGGTCGCATACTACGCAGCCTTTCTTTCAGAAACCCTGCGTCTTGGGCAGAACAGCTCCCCTGGGCAGAATACGCTCACAACTCGCTTCCTTCGTCTGCTACCGGGTTATCTCCGTTTCAGAGTAGTCTGGGTTACCAGCCTCCTCTGTTCTCATCCCAGCTTGCCGAGTCCAGCGTTCCCTCCGCTCAAGCGTTTGTCCAACGTTGTGAGCGCACCTGGATCAGGGTGAGGTCTGCACTTTGCCGTTACAGGGCACAGACTGTGAGAGCCGCCAATAAACGTAGGATTAAGAGTCCAAGGTATTGTTGCGGCCAGAGAGTGTGGCTTTCCACTCGCAACCTTCCTCTTACGACAGCTTCTCGTAAGTTGACTCCGCGGTTCATTGGTCCGTTCCGTGTCTCCCAGGTCGTCAATCCTGTCGCTGTGCGACTGCTTCTTCCGCGACATCTTCGTCGCGTCCATCCTGTCTTCCATGTCTCCTGTGTCAAGCCCTTTCTTCGCACCCCCGTTCGTCTTCCCTCCCCCTCCCGTCCTTGTCGAGAGCGCACCTATTTACAAGGTACGTAGGATCATGGACATGCGTTCTCGGGGACGGGGTCACCAATACTTAGTGGATTGGGAGGGTTACGGTCCTGAGGAGAGGAGTTGGGTTCCGTCTCGGGACGTGCTGGACCGTTCACTGATTGATGATGTCCTCCGTTGCCGCCAGGATTCCTCCTCGAGTGCGCCAGGAGGCGCTCGGTGAGTGGGGGGGTACTGTCATGTTTTGTCTTATATTGTCTTGTCATTTTGCTTTTCCTTCTGTTCGTTTTCCCCCTGCTGGTCTTTTTAGGTTCGTTCCCCTTTTTCTCTCTCCCTCCCTCTCTCTCTTCTCTCTATCGTTCCGTTCCTGCTCCCAGCTGTTCCTATTCCCCTAATCAATCATTTAGTCTTCCCACACCTGTTCCCTATCTTTTCCCCTGATTAGAGTCCCTATTTCTCCCCTTGTTTTCAGTTTCTGTCCTGTCGGATCCTTGTATATTGTTCACCGTGCTGTGTCTTTGTATCGCCCTGTCGTGTCGTGTTTCCCTCAGATGCTGCGTGGTGAGCAGGTGTCTGAGTCTGCTACGGTCAAGTGCCTTCCCGAGGCAACCTGCAGTTTATGATCGGGTCTCCAGTCTGTTCTCGTGATTACGAGTGGAATTGTTTTTTATGCTTTATTTACCGCTCCGAATTGTCTAGGAGTATTGCATATTTCCTTAACTGGATTAAAGACTCTGTTTTCGCCAAGTCGCTTTTGGGTCCTCATTCACCTGCATAACAATAAAACCAGGTCATGTAACCACCTTGGACATTGTTCACTGCAATAGCTGACCACTGAAACGATTTCAGGGGAGAAGTGTGAATGGCACAATAACATGAAGGACAGAGAGAACAGGAGAGGAGGAGAGGAAATGGTGGGATAAATACAGATGGGTTTGTCCCTGGCCTTGGTTATATTGTTATTTTCCAGACAGAGGAGAAGAGGACCAGGCTGAGTCCCCAATTGCATTAATTTATTCTGCACTACCTTTGATCAGTGCCCAATGCACTAAAAAGTAGTGCATTGTATATGGAATAGGGTGCCATTTGGGATGTAGCCACAGCCATCTCTACAGCCAGCCAAGGAGCCATTGTAACTGGAGAAAAATAGCTGGGCGTTGTCACTGCTTGCCATGCTCAATCTTTGATACCAGGATGGTAGGTTAGGTTCACAAAAATCTGATGAAATTATATTACCACTTCAAAACGTAACATGTGCAGTGAGGGTGTGTGTTTTATTTGAGAGGCTGTTCTGTAACTGTATGCCTGGCTGTCTTTGTGTCAGAGAGGCCAAATGTCATCCTAATACGTTTATAGTGCACTACTTTGACCAGAACCCATAGAGATGCAACCTCCGCAACTGGCCTCAGTGTAGCACCAGTGAGCCAGACCGCGTGACTGCTCCTGTAGCTGTCCCCGGCCTAGCCATGCCCCATAACCCCTCCCTACTAGGAGGTCCAGACAGACATTACTAATCCATCCCACAGCAGGGGGGGTGATCAGGGGGAACTAGCCAATCCACTCTCCAACAGTTCATTTCCCAGCACTGCCAATTCCCCGATGCAACAGCGGGAGGGAGGGGAGTACCATCCACCGCAGTGAAAGATGGCCTCTCGCCCTAACCCCTACCTCCCATGCCAGCACCATGGCGATAAATGTTTATCACCCCCCCCCCCCTCAGAGCTCAATTAATATCCAATGACTGGTTGGTTTGGTCCTACAACTGCCAATGTTACAGTCCCTCAGTGTGTGTGTGTGTATCTGTGTGTCTGTGTGGCTATGCTACCATTATGCTAATGCTAGCAGCGTGACTAGTGTGCGTGCGTGTGGTCATACATGTGTGTGTACCTGGTACTTCTGTGTATGTGTGTGTGTCCGTTCATCAGTGTGTGCGTCCATCTGTGTTTGTTTGCTTACTCTACCTGGTCCTCCTCTCCTCCTCCCTCTTCGTCGTACTTCAGTATGTTGTCTCTGACATCGTCCTCCGGGTCGATCAGCAGCTGCTTAGCCTGACGTTCCTTATCCCTCCTCTTCATCCACATCACAAAGAACAACACCATCACTACACACACACAGAGAGAGAGAGAGAGAGAGAGAGAGAGAGAGAGAGAGAGAGAGAGAGAGAGAGAGAGAGAGAGAGAGAGAGAGAGAGAGAGAGAGAGAGAGAGAGAGAGAGAGAGAGAGAGAGAGAGAGAGAGAGAGAAAAAATCTGATTATTTTAGGAGCCTTTGTATGACCAGTCCCGCCTGTGGATGGGGAGGGAGTTGGTTCTTTAGGAACCTTTGTATGACCAGTCCAGCCTGTGGATGGGGAGGGAGTTGGTTATTTAGGAGCCTTTGTATGACCAGTCCAGCCTGTGGATGGGGAGGGAGTTGGTTATGTAGGAGCCTTTGTATGACCAGTCCAGCCTGTGGATGGGGAGGGAGTTGGTTATTTAGGAGCCTTTGTATGACCAGTCCAGCCTGTGGATGGGGAGGGAGTTGATTATTTAGGAGCCTTTGTATGACCAGTCCAGCCTGTGGATGGGGAGGGTGTTGTTTATTCAGGAGCCTTTGTATGACCAGTCCAGCCTGTGGATGGGGAGGGAGTTGGTTATTCAGGAGCCTTTGTATGACCAGTCCAGCCTGTGGATGGGGAGGGTGTTGTTTATTTAGGAGCCTTTGTATGACCAGTCCAGCCTGTGGATGGGGAGGGAGTTGGTTATTTAGGAGCCTTTGTATGACCAGTCCAGCCTGTGGATGGAGAGGGAGTTGGTTATTTAGGAGCCTTTGTATGACCAGTCCAGCCTGTGGATGGGGAGGGAGTTGATTATTTAGGAGCCTTTGTATGACCTGTCCAGCCTGTGGATGGGGAGGGAGTTGGTGGATGGGATGGATGGAGGGGGGTGGATCATTAGAACTTCCCCACCATTTAATTTGATCCGTTTAAATGTGATATCAGCACTAGTGCACATTGCATCAAAGGCCACATTTACACCACATTTGCTTAACAGAGAGAGAGAGAGAGAGAGAAAGAGAGAGAGAGGAAGGGAGCTAAACAGGTAAGGAGGGAGAGAGAGAGAGAGGGGGAGCAATAGAGAGAGAGGGAGCGAGAGAGAGAGCTCTAACCAAATCATGAGAAAACAAAAAGATAATTACTTGACACATTGGAAATAATAAACCAAAAAACTGAGCAAATTAGAATGATATTTGGCCCTAAACAGAGAGTACACAGTGGCAGAATACCTGACCACTGTGACTGACCAAAACTTAAAGAATGATTTGACTATGTACTGCCAAATGTAGTGCACACTGCATCAAAGGCCACATTTGCACTACATTTGCTTAACACAGAGAGAGAGAGAGAGAGAGAGAGAGAGAGAGAGAGAGAGAGAGAGAGAGAGAGAGAGAGAGAGAGAGAGAGAGAGAGAGAGAGAGAGAAATGAGGGGGGGGGGAGAAGAACGAGGGTAGAAGGAGGTAGGGGCAGGGTAGAAGAAAATAGAAAGAAGGTAAGGATGAATACCTATAAACAGACAATATGCAGCTCTAGTTTTAATTCAACCATATTTCTCTGCCATGTAAAGAGAATCAGGAGAGGAGTTTTAAAGCTTGACGGGAGCTTGATCAGTTTGCCTGTTTTGATCCACATAATCTGGGCGGATTTTCAGAGATTGACTGAGAGGAGGGGGTGGGGAGGCTGGTGGTAGGTGGGCGAGGCTGGGGGAGACTGGTGGAGACTGGTGGAGGGCTGTCAAGAGGCTGTCGTGAGGAGGGTTCTATGCAGTGGGGGAGGGGTACTTATCTCCTAAAGGGGGAGCTTACGTTTGGGGAAGGCAGATTTAAGGATAGCTTTTAATGTAGCTACTGTAATCTACTGTAGCTGCTGTCTGGGAGGAGCAGCGAAGATGCCAAATGTTTATAGTACCAGTCAAACGTTTGGACACACCAACTCATTCCAGGGTTTTTCTTTATTTCTTACTATTTTCTACATTGTAAAACAATAGTGAAAACATCAAAACTTTAAAAAAACACATATGTAATCATGTAGAAACCAAAAAAGTGTTAAACAAATTAAAATATATTTAATATTTGAGATTCTTCAAAGTAGTAACCCTTTGCCTTGATGACAGCTTGGCACACTCTTGGCATTCTCTCAACTAACTTCATGAGGTAGTCACCTGGAATACTTTTCCAACAGTCTTGAAAGAGTTCCCACATATGCTGAAAATATATTTTGATTTGTTTTACACTTTTTTGGTTACTACATGATATGTGTGTTATTTCATAGTTTTGATGTCTTCACTATTATTCTACAATGTAGAAAATAGTACAAATAAAGAAAAACCCTGGAATGAGTAGGTGTGTCTAAACTTTTGACTGGTACTGTACATAGATGATGTTCTGTAGCTATAAGATGTGTGTGTGCCTGCATACAAACTGACTGACCTAGCATTATGATGATACAGATGAGGATGGCGATGATGGCTCCAGTGCCCAGGCCTGCTGCGATGATGCGTTCCATGTCCACACAATCTCCATGGTGATCACACTGACACACCTTGACCCTCAGGTAGGATGTATTGGACATGGGCAGGTTGCCTGAGTCTGTGATGATGATTGGAACCTCGTAGATACCACTCTCCAGAAAACCTATCCGCAGCCTGATCTGAGCATATTCACCTGGGATTGAGAGAGAGAGAGAGTTAGGCAGGGAGGGGGAGTAAGAGAGAGAGAGAGAGAGTTAGGAAGGGAGGGGGAGTAAGAGAGAGTTATGGAGGGAGGGAAGGAGGGAGGGGGAGTAAGAGAGAGAGAGAGAGTTAGGGAGGGAGGGAGGGGAGTAAGAGAGAGTTATGGAGGGAGGGAAGGAGGGAGGGGGAGTAAGAGAGAGAGAGGGAGGGAGGGGGAGAAAGAGAGAAGTAAAGAGACAGGATAGACAGGGAATGAGGGAGAGAGAAAAATAGAGACAGAGAGAGAAGTCAGGTTACCACTAGAAGTCTAGAAGTCAGGTTACCACAAGACGTCTAGAAGTCAGGTTACCACTAGAAGTCTAGAAGTTAGGTTACCACTAGAAGTCTAGAAGTTAGGTTACCACTAGAAGTCTAGAAGTTAGGTTACCCCTAGAAGTCTAGAAGTCAGGTTACCTCTAGACGTCAGGTTACCTCTAGAAGTCAGGTTACCACTGGAAGTCTAGAAGTCAGGTTACCACTGGAAGTCTAGAAGTCAGGTTACCACAAGACGTCTAGAAGTCAGGTTACCTCTAGACGTCAGGTTACCTCTAGAAGTCAGGTTACCACTGGAAGTCTAGAAGTCAGGTTACCACTGGAAGTCAGGTTACCTCTAGAAGTCAGGTTACCACTGGAAGTCTAGAAGTCAGGTTATCTCTAGAAGTCAGGTTACCACTGGAAGTCTAGAAGTCAGGTTACCACTGGAAGTCTAGAAGTCAGGTTACCACTGGAAGTCTAGAAGTCAGGTTACCACTAGACATCTAGAAGTCAGGTTACCTCTAGACGTCAGGTTACCTCTAGAAGTCAGGTTACCACTGGAAGTCTAGAAGTCAGGTTACCACTAGAAGTCTAGAAGTCAGGTTACCTCTAGACGTCAGGTTACCTCTAGAAGTCAGGTTACCACTGGAAGTCTAGAAGTAAGGTTACCACTGGAAGTCTAGAAGTCAGGTTCCCACTAGAAGTCTAGAAGTCAGGTTACCTCTAGACGTCAGGTTACCTCTAGAAGTCAGGTTACCACTGGAAGTCTAGAAGTCAGGTTACCACTGGAAGTCTAGACGTCAGGTTACCTCTAGAAGTCAGGTTACCTCTAGAAGTTAGGTTACCACTAGAAGTCTAGAAGTTAGGTTACCACTAGAAGTCTAGAAGTCAGGTTACCTCTAGACGTCAGGTTACCTCTAGAAGTCAGGTTACCACTGGAAGTCTAGAAGTCAGGTTACCACTGGAAGTCTAGAAGTCAGGTTACCACTGGAAGTCTAGAAGTCAGGTTACCACTGGAAGTCTAGAAGTCAGGTTACCACAAGATGTCTAGAAGTCAGGTTACCACTAGAAGTCTAGAAGTCAGGTTACCACTAGAAGTCAGGTTACATTTACATTTACATTTAAGTCATTTAGCAGACGCTCTTATCCAGAGCGACTTACAAATTGGAGGTTACCTCTAGAAGTCAGGTTACCTCTAGAAGTCAGGTTACCACTAGAAGTCTAGAAGTCAGGTTACCTCTAGAAGTCAGGTTACCTCTAGAAGTCAGGTTACCACTAGAAGTCAGGTTACCACTAGAAGTCAGGTTACCTCTAGAAGTCTAGAAGTCAGGTTACCTCTAGAAGTCTAGAAGTCAGGTTACCACTAGAAGTCAGGTTACCACTGGAAGTCTAGAAGTCAGGTTACCACTAGAAGTCTAGAAGTCAGGTTACCACTGGAAGTCTAGAAGTCAGGTTACCACTAGAAGTCTAGAAGTCAGGTTACCACTGGAAGTCTAGAAGTCAGGTTACCTCTAGAAGTCAGGTTACCACTAGAAGTCTAGAAGTCAGGTTACCACTAGAAGTCTAGAAGTCAGGATACCTCTAGACGTCAGGTTACCTCTAGAAGTCAGGTTACCACTGGAAGTCTAGAAGTCAGGTTACCACTAGAAGTCTAGAAGTCAGGTTACCTCTAGACGTCAGGTTACCTCTAGAAGTCAGGTTACCACTGGAAGTCTAGAAGTCAGGTTACCACAAGACGTCTAGAAGTCAGGTTACCACTAGAAGTCTAGAAGTCAGGTTACCTCTAGAAGTCAGGTTACCTCTAGAAGTCAGGTTACCACTAGAAGTCAGGTTACCACTAGAAGTCAGGTTACCTCTAGAAGTCTAGAAGTCAGGTTACCACAAGAAGTCTAGATGTCAGGTTACCTCTAGAAGTCAGGTTACCACTAGAAGTCTAGAAGTCAGGTTACCACTAGAAGTCAGGTTACCTCTAGAAGTCTAGAAGTCAGGTTACCACTAGAAGTCCAGAAGTCAGGTTACCACTAGAAGTCAGGTTACCTCTAGAAGTCTAGAAGTCAGATTACCACAAGAAGTCTAGATGTCAGGTTACCTCTAGAAGTCAGGTTACCACTAGAAGTCTAGAAGTCAGGTTACCACTAGAAGTCAGGTTACCTCTAGAAGTCAGGTTACCACTAGAAGTCCAGAAGTCAGGTTACCACTAGAAGTCAGGTTACCTCTAGAAGTCTAGAAGTCAGATTACCACAAGAAGTCTAGATGTCAGGTTACCTCTAGAAGTCAGGTTACCACTAGAAGTCTAGAAGTCAGGTTACCACTAGAAGTCAGGTTACCTCTAGAAGTCAGGTTACCACTAGAAGTCAGGTTACCTCTAGAAGTCAGGTTACCACAAGAAGTCAGGTTACCAAAAGAAGTCTAGAAGTCAGGTTACCACCAGACGTCAGGTTACCACTAGAAGTCAGGTTACCACTAGAAGTCAGGTTACGACTAGAAGTCAGGTTGGCTGGATGTCCTTTGGGTGGTGGACCATTCTTGATATACATGGGAAACTGTTGAGCATGAAAAACCCAGTATCGTTCCAGTTCTTGACACGCTCAAACCGGTGCGCCTGGCGCAACTATCATACCCTGTTCAAAGGCATTCATCTTTTGCCTTGACCATTCACCCTCTGAATGGCATACATTCACAAGCCATGTCTCAATTGTCTCAAGGCTTAGAAATACTTCTTTAACCTGTCTCCTCCCCTTCATCTACATTGACTGAAGTGGATTTAAGAAGTGACATCAATAAGGGATCATAGCTTTCAACTGGATTCACCTGGTCAGTCTTTGTCATGGAAAGAGCAGGTGTTCCTAACATTTTGTACACTCAGCTTAAGTGTTTACTTTGGCAATGTACGTGTTTTACTTTCCATGTCAATTAAGACTTTACATGTCAGTATATTGAGAGAGAATAATATAGGGAAGGTGAGAGAAAGAAAGAGACAGAGCGAGACGGGGAACAATTTTGAACAAGTTATTTTGTCATGGCAATAAAACATTTTGTAATTTCATTGAGGGCAATAGAGAAATGTAGTGACAGGGAGTGGAAGAAAGACAGGAAAGATAAAACACAGACACACACTAACCATTGAGGCGTGTGAGGGTCCAGTTTCGTCGTGCGTCAGCCGGCCGGTTGGCCAGTTCGAAGGCAAAGGGGCCGGCATTAGGGGTCAGATCTGGGTCGCTGGCGGTGATGTTGATGGCGTTGGGCTCAGGCTTCTCACACATCTCCACTTCCGGAGGGAAGACATGAGGAGCATTGTCGTTTATGTCTAAAAGGTACATCTGTAACGTACCCGTTCCACTGGCAGGGGGGATGCCTGAGAGAGAGGATGGAGGGATGGAGGAGAGAGAGAAGGAGAGACCAGTGAGATAAGCAAAGAGGAGAAAAAGGCCCCTTAGATAGGAAGGAATATTACAAAAAATGACAAAAAGGCAACCTGTTTGGTGCAACATAGATACTGTACTGAACTATTTATATGTTGAGAGGAGATACCAGGGGTTGGAACCGGTTCAGAGAACAGAACTGAATACCGGAAAAAAACATATTTTTTCAAGGAATGGAAACGAAAGTGATCCATACTGTTCCGGAACAGAACTGTTATTTTAAATGCATGGGAACTGGCTAATAATGTTATTTTACGTTCCAGCCATCTAGTACAACAACAAAACCAACTAAGCGCCTAGGCAAAACCCTCACTCAAAAATGTATTCCAGTGTCTGCCTGCAAGCAAAAAATATTTGCCTGTGCATGTTTAGGCTACCTTCCCCTCCCCCCTCTGAAGCATAGCCTACTGACTGTACTAACGTTACATTAATGCTTGATTCAGGAGATAGTGAGGCCGATTTTTTATTAGCTATAGAATAATGGATTCACTTTTTCAATGCGAGTTAAGGATACAACAGGCCTAGTTATCATGTTTCACATTGGATTTATTAACTACAAAAAGGTAAGATGTGTTTTTTATTCTGATACCACTCTGCACACTCAAGCTTGTTAGCTATCTCAAGCTATGTCAAAGGACATTCAAAGTTCCTCCATAGAAGCCACTCCTCCTCGGTATAATTCTGTGGACCTAATTCATATAATGTCATAACAAGATGTCCAGCGTTTCAAGT